>NC_083599.1:61075831-61375831 GCF_020882245.1 Rhopalosiphum padi
TTTTTGTTGTATAACAATTCTGCAGTAATTTGATTTGACGTGCAAGACAACAAATTATACCTTTATATTAAATAAATATTTAATACATTATAATAATATATTCTTCGATTTAATTTTTCTTTAGACGAAACACAATTTTCAAAACATTTGCACTGGTCGTATTACAAATGATGTATTCTATGTTTGTTTTAATGTACAAGGTTTTTCTGGAAAAATAGTCATCAAAATCTTAGAAAAAAATTGGAAATGCATACATTTTTGAAAGTTTTTTTTAATATCACCAAATAACATTTTCTATAATCTACTTTTCAAAAATAAATCGTCGTTTACATCTTAACAGTCAATTGAATTGCTATTTCAAATTTAATATCTAAAATAATTTGAGTAAATCTATATACACTGATACCCTTTGTTTCAATACATAATGACATTATTTGATACATATCGCTATCGTCCATCGAGGAATGATTAAAATTAAATTAAAATTATTTACGTTAATCAAAATTAAAGGTGCTAGCGCGTTTTTAACTCAACTCAAAAGCTTCGTGCAACTCCTTGCACATGGCATTTGGAATACAAACAAAACACAACTAATCACCAATTTTGTTTTTACGAAATTTACTTAAATTAGAGAGGAATAGATGGATGGGGCATGCTATATATCTCTAACAGCTACAACTTAATAACCTCTTGTAACTTGTATAGCTTTTAGTGCAAAAAATGAAATTCCCCGGTACAAACGGAGCACGACCAATCGCCCCGTGTTTTTAGAAAAGCTCAAAGTGGGGGCGACGTGCAGCAAACGTCCGTGTCGTACAGATCATTAAACAATCGCGCGTGCGCGCGTTGCCGAATATAAATTATCATTATTATTTTTATCGTCTTCGTCGTCGTTATCGTTATGATTATAAAAATATAAATTTTACACGCCCGGTCGTGTATTCATTCGGACGTGAAAAATAAAAACTCTGTTTCTCTCTCTCTCTCTCTCTCTCTCTAAGTCTTTCTCGAGGCGACATCGTTTTAAAATTAGACCACTTTCGCCGGGGCACACGACATATTATTATATTAATGTCACATAGGTGTGCGTGTGCATTACGATATACGCAATTATCCCTATTAATATGTCGACCGCGACCCCCTCCCGTTTTTCCTTTTTTCCTCGTTGTTTTTTGCGCCGAAAAAAAATAATAATAAATTTAAATTAATAACTCGCCGCCGCGGCCGCTATTGGCTTTTGGCCCGCCGAATTCCCCGGTGTGACCCTCCTTTTGATGTACCGGCCGACCCTTCGAGATAAGGCGATAATCCGGTCCAGATATCAGTCGCACCGCGGACACGCTTTTACACGCTTCGCAGACATTTCCGTCACCGTCGTCGCCCTGTACCACGCGGTATTCAGTTTATATATATATATATAGCGTAATATTATAATATCGCATACCGCCGTCGCTTCGCCGTAACAACATTATATTATACCGACGACATGGTATACCTGTTCCACTTCGAGCTGCCCGTGGAGGAGGCCACGTGGACGTGCCTAGCCACGGCCTACCGGTCGTACCTCAAATGCCTGACCGTCAGCGAAGTGGACGCGTGCGCCGCGGCCGTGATGCACCTGTCCCGGGGCTACGACCGCGTGAACCGGCGGCCTGGCCCGTCCGGGGACGACGAGGGCGGCGGCGACGACGTGGAATGCAAGAGCGCGTGTAACGGCGCCGACGACGACCAATCCGAAATCACCTTTTTGACGTTTTACTACGTTAACACCAAAAAAGGTATAATCGCGTCGTCGCGGCATTTGCGCCCGTCGTGGCGTCGTCGTCGGTTCGTTTGTGTTTGTTGATTTGTTTGCGCGACACGCGGACACGTCGCAGTAGTCGAAATTAAGACAGTACCTACCCATCGTGTGCACGAAATAGGAAACTTGTGTGCTATGCATTGCTGGACTTTGAGGGAGTGCAGGTGGTGCAGAGGTAAAGTCTCGAGGCTGAGTTTGTTTTTCGGGGTCTCGGGTCGACGATTATGTCATCGATTTTCTTCAACTCCGTAAAGTGATCAATTTTTAAGAATATTGACAAATGATGGCTGTGAAAAAAAAGTGTTTTTAGTAAATTACCTGACGGTTTGGCTGTCGGCCTGCTGTGCAGACGGCGATACGTGCACGCGTCGAAACCATTAACTATGTTGTCGGGCGATTACGATCGTGACGAAAAATATACGCGTACCTATACATGATTGCGACGATGCGATCTCGTAATGTTATCTGAGTCACGTCCGATTTCGTATGTGGCGACAGTATCCGGCAATGCGAATGGCCGAGCAAGAGCAATTTTTGGCCCGACACGTTCTTTTTTTTTAATTAAACGCGGTCGTTACAAGACTGAGTACAATAATCGATACACCCGATGATAATACACAATCGCCAATTTATAATAATATTCAAGTCAATAAAAACGTCGGCAATTTTCAAAATCGGTCACGTCATATTGTGTGTTTAACAATTTAACCAATACAACTCCTTATGCTAAATTTTGCTCTTTGGGCATTTAAACATATTTATTTCGTTATAATTGTTGTTTACGTGTTGTTATAATATATTTCAATCAAAGTGTCATTTTATTATCACATCTGCGGACTGCGGAGTCGTGTATAAACCCGAATTTTAAAAAATTGTTTTTTTTTTCGTTCGATCCACATATTTTTGCATTTCTCACTCTCTATTTTTTCGTTTTGTTTTTGTTTTCCGATTGAAACGCCAAGGGAAGGGAAGCTTTTGCTGTCAAATTTATGTTAAACATTTTTTGCAATTCAAAGTTCTATATGACTATTGTATATCAAATATAATATGCAAATTTGCAAATAGTTGAAGCTTTTTTTTTTAGAAAATATACTAGTATTCACCTGATAATAAAAAAATTTACGTTTGTACGTTTGTTGATAATAAACTTTTATTTAGGAATTTTATTTTTGGTACATGGTAAAAACAAATGTTTTTTAACTCTACGCATAAACTTATTGTATTTCTGACAAGCATTGTAAGAGTTATAAAGACATAAAAATCATATAATAAAATATACTTTAGATTTGACGAAGCATATTTATACTTTATATTCTGTATTTGGTATATTACACTAAATAATATGGTACATCAAATTTATTATTTGAGGGCTAATTCCAAAGTTCGAAAAACATATTTCTAAAAACGAATTTGTTAGACCTAACCTCTATTATTGTTTATTGGTAATAATTATTTGAAATAAATTATTTTTTAATGAAAACGTTATAATACCCTATTCTGTCTGGTTAGATTATTATAAGTTAAGACACCAATACCTAATCCCCTAATTATCAACCACAGGAAAACGTTTTATTTTCACGTAGCTATTTGAAACTTATTCATCGACTAATTAATACCTGAACATTATCGCAAACAACGTTATGTCTAAATAACAATATATTATATTTGTTTATGGTAAAATTATAAATATCGACACGACAATATTCGAAAACTTTTTTTTTGGACAGATTTTAGACATTTAGCGGGGTGTTAAAAATCAACATCGTTTTCCACTGACCTATAGAGATAAGAGATCGAATATTATATATTATGATCGCACAAAATGTATGGCAATCACATCATCGATCAATCGCCTATTCGCCAATTTTGGCTATATTATTATACAGTTAAATCAAATTAAGCCAGTAAAATCATATGATATTCGTAATCAATGAATCATTTGAAACATGCTTTTTTCTAAGAAAAACACACTTTTGTCTGCAATATGTAAGTGCTGACAAACCTAAAAATAAAATATTCACGCGTCTAATGTTGACATATTAATATGGAGCTATTTGTCATTTCCACACTTAACATATAAAATATAAAGTGTCAAAGTTTGTTCAGAAAACTAACAAAAATAAAAAAAAACCCAACAATTTTTTATTTTAAGACGAAGTGAATATTTCTTCCTTAAATATCTAAGAGTTACATAATATTCTACTATATTATTTTATTAGTTATTATAATACTTTACTGATGAATAAATGTATTTAATCGATATGACTTAGTTCATAGTTGAGTCATTTATATCATGGTTCGACAAGAGCACACAATTTTATATAACAATAAAATATTAAAATATATTATAGACAATATATAGATAATATACTTACATGGATAATATTCATTGGATGAACTACATAGTGAAATTTAATTCAAAATAATTTAAATTTTTCATTAATCGTCATAAGGAAATTAAAAAAAAAAAATTGAATTTAAAATATACAAATAACTATTAGATACAAGATGATTCACCAAACATGCTCAACACATTTTTTCTTCTTTGATTATTCAAAATATAACTATCAAAATTTTTAAATGTACTTGGAGATCATATTTTTCTAAATTCTTGATTTTTTTTTTTTAGTTATTTTCTAATTATAATTTATAAGGATTTTCCTGTGGAATTTCTGTTTTTTAAATAAAAATTGTTCCTTTCTACTGTAAATTATTTAGCGGATAATTGTTTTGAAAAATGTTGACGTATAAAATTCAAAATTCGGACGATTAGTTTTGTGTTATTTAATTTTATATTCTAAGGATAATAGATCCATGATAATACATTTAAAAAATATAGTAATGTTAATTTATAGTAATATTTAAGATGTATAAAAAACGGTCCAAGTATAATAAATATAATAACAACATTAACAATATTATATATATTTTAGATTTTCATAAAACTATTTTTAAAATAAACATTTTAATAATTGAAAGACTATTTATTCAAATTTTTATTAATAGATAGATACATTACAATTTTCAAAAAGTTATTAATTAAATAATCTAAAATACAAAAGGTGGTTTTTATGTGAACAACTTTATTTTGTCAAAAGACACTTCTTAAATAGTGCAAAAAATTCAAAAGTTTGAAAATATGAACTTGAATTATATTGAAATATTCAAACATTTTAAACATATTTTCAAAAATAAGAATTTGATTAACTGCATTACAATTGAAAAAAACAAGGTGTGGTAAATATAATTGATAGATCGCCTCTATATGTACCTATAATACTTCCAAGTATTACATTTGGATATTTTTCGTGCGTATTTTAATAAACAATTGAAACTATAATTCAATCTATATAAAACTCAAGTATACGTACTTAAAAGTCAATAAACATGAATTTTATTTAATATTTTAGTCTATTTTTAATATCAGTTAGTATTTAAAAATGCATATATTTATATTTGAAAATGAAAAGCTTAAAATCTTAACTTATTTTCAATTTAAATTTTTGCTTTCAGCTGATATTACGATGCCGAGTGGTAAACGAGATCAACCATCCGTCGAGGATAATCACGATGGAACTGTCTCACTTAAATATGATCCCAAAGAAGAAGGCTTGCACGAGTTATTCGTTAAGTACAATGGAGAAAACGTTCAAGGTAAACCCGTTGCAAACTTATTATTGTCATCGTTCAAAATCATAGATAATAATATATAGCTGAAAGCGTCGCAGTTCTATTGTGTGGATTTTGAAAACATTTTAATAATTTGTATAAAAAAAAAATCTAATTTTAGATGTGTTCCTTAAAATTTATTCGCTCAGCTGACGGTTTTAAATTCTATTTCGATTTCATACAAAAATACATTACGCATAATATTGTATGACAAAAATTTAAAAAAAAATGTATATATAATAATATACACGTTAAATTCTTGCAGAGAATTATAACCAACGTCCCCTACACTTTACGTCATTAGTTTTTATTATAATGATCACTCTCCGCGAACGAAAATAAACTTAGTATTGTCTATCCGATCGCAATAATTATCATGCATACACTATTATACATCAGACTCCCATGGCTTAATTTTAGTGTTATTCGGGAAAAAGATGCTATAGTATTCGTTGCCAATTTTTAAGGTTCGCTTTTGAATATCAGAAGTGTCATTTAAAAAAAAATATATCGTATACAATAAATTGTAATTTTAGAATATACGATGGATCTAATTAAAATCAACATTTTCCACCTGAGTATTATTTTACATGTATTTATGGAACTCAGATGTGAATATTATATTATAAAAATAACCTATAATTTATTATGAAATCTTAACTAATTTAGTTTATTTTTATCACAAAACGTATATTATACAACCTCGTATTTGTAACCGTTTTATGTACAAGAAAAATGTTGAAAAACATGTTTTTCTGAAATCACCTAAGTATTAAATTGGACGATTTATTTAGCGTGTTAAGTTTTTGACTGCAGAGGCCAATATACTGGCAATATAGTCACTATAATGTACTCATACACGATCATAAAAAAAAGGAAACTTTTTAGAATTCATCTGTGTCACCACAAATTGAACGTAAAAACTAAAAACATGTGACAGCCAATTTTTTTTATATTTTTTATGATTTTTCTGTCCTTTCAACTTGATTGTGTAAGAGTGTGTAGATCTCTAAGTAAAAAGAAAAAAAATATGTAATTATAATCAGAAATAGTTTTTATCATATTTCCTTACTAATGGTCAAGAATAATAGTGTAATTAATACCTACATTATTATTTTCATAATTTTATTTTATTTGCAAATTTAATTGAAAATTTGTTTTATATTGTTTATGATGATCGACAACAAAAAATAGTTTTCACCCACTTTGTTTTTATTCTTACGATTAATTCATACTATATATCATCAAAATACAATTTTATAATAATACGAAAGAGGTTACCAAAAATATTAAATACATTTACGTCTAGTGTTTTCAGTAAAATAAAAATAATAAATAATATTTTTAAACATCATCATTGCAAAAACGGTGTCATATTTTATTTGTAAAATACGGCTTTCCATGAAAAATATTTAAAATATGAGCAGTGATCAGATCAAATAGTAATTATACAATAAACGTTTTTATCATCAAACAGGTTCGCCGTTCAAATTCCATGTCGACTCAATCACTAGTGGACACATAACAGCGTACGGACCGGGACTCACACACGGCGTCAGCGGAGAACCGTCGGACTTCACCATATACACGAAAGGAGCCGGAGCCGGTGCGTACATCATCTTATTTAATCTATTTATGATAAAGATAACTTAAATAAATCGACTGTCGCTATATCATACGAAGCTAGTGGCGAATTTGAGTGGGTGGCTATATTATATTAATATTCTGTCTTTTTGGACTTTTTTTTTAATAGTTAGTCGCACTAAATCGATATTCAGCATAATATTATAATATTCAGTATCTTAATAATTCGATTAATAATAGTTGTCTTAAAAAGTTTGAATTAGGCACAAACAGATTCAATACTAAATCATTTATTTTTAATTTTTTGAAATTGCTTTATTAATTTGGTCTTTTTTTCCTTTGTTAATTCTATTTTTCTCCAAAATTTTTTAAACTTTCCGTCAATTAAAACAATTTACATACATTTTATAAACTGTTTATTAATTTTTGTTTTAAAAATATTTTTATATCATAATACTTTTTAATATTTATTACCTACATGCCTAATTTATTATTTTTAAAGAACCATCTAAAAAAAAAAAATAAATATGTTTTCTTTTTTTTACAAGCTATATAAAATAACTAAAATGTCTATATAGAAATTTTCTTTTCAATAAAATTATTATTTATTTATTCAATAAAATTTGGTAGATAATTAAATTTTTTGAATTTTTATATTTTAATGCATTTTATATCAATATTTAATTACATTTTTAAGATTTGTTATTGCATTAAATTCACTGCTATAATAATATATAAATATTGAAATTTGTGACGTACAATTTAAGCAACATTTTGTAAAATTATTTGTACCTATCTGGCTGGCTACCTACCTATGTATAGGTACATAATTAAAATTTGGGAAGAAAATTAATGGAAACTTATTATTTGAAATACTTATAAATCTTTTTCGATCTGTACCTAAAGAATTCTTTAATTATATAGATATCCAAGATTGTTTCACGGGGAATATACCGAACTTAATACTTAAAATTCTTTAAAAGTTAGAAAAAAATATTTATTTAAACATAAAAATATATATAAGCGCGTAATATATTAAAAAACTTCTGACCTCTTCTACCAGAAATTTGGTTTTAGTGTTATAGCATTGTAGTTACCTATTTTAACTGTATTCACTATACCGTTAAATTAACTACAGATCCACAAAAAATTCATTGATTTAATTGTCTTTCCGTTTACTTCAGGTGGACTTTCGTTGGCCGTAGAAGGTCCCAGCAAGGCTGACATCAGTTGTCACGATAACAAGGATGGCACAGTGTCCGTCACGTACCTGCCGACAGCGCCCGGCGAATACAGGATTTCTGTCAAGTTCGGCGACAAGCACATCAAAGGAAGCCCATACAATTCAAAAGTCACAGGTTCGTAGTGTCCTTTGAACAGGACATGATCCATAGAATACGCGTTCAGTTGTGCATAATATATGCTTATATCTCCATTGTACCACTTAAATATATATTAAAAGATGTACTTTAAAATAAATATTTTTATTTTTGTGTACTTACAGGAGAAGGCCGAAAGAGAAACCAGATATCCGTGGGCTCTTGCAGCGAGGTATCGTTGCCCGGCAAAGTTCTTGACAAGGACTTCCGGCTGTTGAACGCATCGATCCAAGCGCCGAGTGGTCTCGAAGAACCTTGTTTCTTGAAACGCCTGCCAAACGGAAACTTAGGTATGCCGTTTGCTGGTCTCGAGACTCGCAGTGAACCCCTTTTACACTTACGCGTTTACGTTTTCAGGTATATCGTTCACGCCGAGAGAAATCGGCCAACACGTAGTGTCTGTGAAACGAATGGGCCAGCACATCGTCAACTCGCCGTTTAAAATCACTGTAGGTGAGCGAGAAGTCGGCGACGCGAAAAAAGTCAAAGTTACTGGCAACGGGTTGAAAGAAGGCAAAACACATATTGAGAATTTGTTCACAGTGGATACAAGAAGCGCCGGTGGGTGATGTTTATGATTAAATGTTGTTTTGATAATATTATATTTCATAACATAATATTATAATATAATAGTATATGTTTAGTTCTTGTGTTTAAAACTCGTTAACAATATTTATTCTTCATTATTTCAAAATCAAAATAACAAAAATAAACACAAAATATACTATAATTTGTAATAAGTAAATTATATTTATACGTTTTACATTATTATTGTTGAGCCGATAAACTCGTTTAAACTAAAACGTTATCTGTAAAAAATTTTTATGCGTTTTGACCATAATTATCTTTATTTATTAGGAATTAATAATATATAAATAGATTATGCCTTTAATCATTATAATTCATCATTTTATAATCGTTATTACAAAATCACTTTTACTAAAATTTTAGTTTTATAATTATTAGTTCAAATTACATAAAAGAAAAAAATAAATATTAAAAAAATGCGTGGGTGTGTTGTATATTATATATTTATATTAGTAACCATTACTTAAAATTATTCATAATATAACCATAATCAATATCAGTTTCTGTGTATATTTATTGCTATTTTTAAATCATTACAAAACAGTTGAAATGAACTTAATAATACTTAATTTATTCGTTTCATTGTATTGTTCTAGACTTAATTCTTTACATATTGTCTGTATAATAATATTATATAACCGTATCGTTTATTATGTATAGGTTATGGTGGATTATCGCTTTCCATCGAAGGTCCTAGCAAAGCAGAGATCCAATGTAAGGACAACGAAGACGGTACATTGAACATATCGTACAGGCCAACAGAACCAGGATACTATATCGTGAATTTGAAATTCGCCGACCATCACGTCGATGGTTCACCGTTCACCGTTAAAGTCACAGGTGAAGGAAGCAACTGCCAGCGTGAGAAAATTGAACGGAGGCGGGAAGCTGTACCTCTTACCGAGGTGGGCAGCAACTGCAAACTTACGTTCAAGATGCCGGGTAAGCTATAACATATATTATGTTTCTTTAGAATTTTTATAGCTCTTGAAATTTTTTTTTTTTAAGACATACTCTAATTTCAAAGATCCAAAATGTCTTGACATGCCCTACAGTGCATTATTTACTAATGAGATTGATTCTACATAAACATAGATTAGTGGTGTGTATGAGTTGCTTAATCGAAAAACTTGATATTAAGTGTTTATTTCAAAATAAATATGAATAATTATACATTTTCTGTCAATTTACATTAATAAATAATAATTTTCACTGTATCTTTACCACATGCAAAATTTAAAGTATTAAATAAATAAGTTATTAATTTAAACATCTTTTTGTGATTAGAATGTTTTTGCTTATAATTATTATACAGAGTTTGTCAAATAGTCTTGTAACACGTTATATATTATGTATATTGTATACGTGAGTTGTCTGTCTCTAAGCTTTTTAAAATATAATTGATTGACCCGTATATTGTAGGTGTGTTGCCATATGATTTATCGTCGACTGTGACATCACCTGGTGGCATCACGGAAGATGCCGAAATCAACGAAATCGAAGATGGACTCTATGCCGTTCATTTTGTACCGAAAGAATTGGGCGTACACACGGTGTCGGTCCGGTATAAGGAAGTCCACATACCCGGTAAGTTTTAATTACAACCGCTGTAATTTTCGACTTGATCGATGTTGACCGTTTATCGTATTGCAGGATCGCCATTCCAATTTACCGTCGGTCCTTTGAGCGATGGTGGAGCTCATCGTGTACATGCTGGAGGTTCTGGTCTAGAACGCGGTGAACAAGGGCAACCGTGTGAATTTAACGTGTGGACTAGGGAAGCTGGCCCGGGCTCATTAGCCATATCAGTCGAAGGTCCTAGTAAGGCGGAAATTGATTTCAAAGACCGCAAGGATGGCTCATGTTATGTCAGTTACGTCGTAGGTGAACCAGGTTCGTCGATTAGTTTCATTAAAAATATTTATTTTTTGTATATCATGCTATATTTATCGGAAACGACTTGTGATAGGAAGTTTGAATTTATCAAAAGATTAGGTACTGAATAATTTTTTTTATTTTAATATTAGATCCATAAATATTTATTATTTTATATTTAAATATTGTTAGTAAGTTAAAAAAAGCGGAGAGAAATTCAAAAACAGAAAAGAATATTATGGTCTGAAATAAAATGATTGAAAAATTCAAGTCAATTTTAAAAATAAATTATTTTTAATTAAAATATAAAATAACTTAAGAAGAAAAAAATATTGTACTTTTGATAAACTACAAATCGTTACTAACAGCTGTTTACGATATAGTCTATAATAGACATATATATATACATAACCGATATTTTGCGTTCAATAATATATTTTAAATAATTATTTACATTACTTATCATGGACCCATCTTATTGACTTCAATAATGACTAAAGGTTTCAAACTATTTACGTTTTTAATTGAAGTGAATTACATTTTTAATTTTGGAATATAAAAAAAAATATAAAGAGGAATATTTTTTTTATAGTTTCAACATATTTGTTTAATCCAATTCTAATATAAGTATTTTTTACAATTATTCTAAATACAATTATGGGTCATTCGCATAAGACTCGTAAGTTCTATACAAGCTATACATAATTTTCAGAAAAATAATTTATAACATTTATTAAAATTAAAATGATTAGATGTACTATTTTCTAGTTAATTACTAATGTTATAAATTAAGTTGATTGAATTGTTTTATTTTTGCAGTTGCACTCCAATTAATATAAACGTTAATGCAAATTGTAACGGATTTATGACTTGGTACTTTGCCATGGACTCCAATTACATATTATGTGGTCTAAAAATGTATGGAGTTGAAATAGGAGAAACATTAGTTATAAAATAAATTTCAATCGTTAAACCCATTTAACAGTGTTTTTAGTCCAAATGATCCAATATTTCATAAACAAATGCAACTAGTGTATTTTATTTATTTATTTTATCTAAAAACGCGTCTGAAGCTTTATAATTACTGTAGTAACTTATGCTGACACGTATACGAAAGTTTGAAAGTGCATTAAACTATGATCTTTGTCCAATCTACATAAAAAAGTATCTACAATTGTTGCATTCGATTCAAACATTCGATATTTAATATATTTATTTACTGAGAAAAGTTCTCAAACAACAATTTGAATAGTATAGTATTTAAATTATTAAGCTTTTAAAATACTAAAGAAAATTGTTCTTTATAATTTTTTTTAGATAAAATTAAAAATGAATGTAAAAATAGTTAATAAGTAATTATATTATACTTGTTTTTAAGTTTGAATTTCGATTAATAGACAATACTAGTTTGAACAATTACATTACTAAATTAAAACATTGTAGTAAGACCTACTAAATACATCGCCCATATAAGATAATAAAATCACATGCAATAATTGTACGTATATAATTAACTATAATTAATATTTGGTTCCTAGTGTTCCTACCTGATTTCTTAATTAGTAAGACTTTTCTAAGATATACAAATTATAGAAAATTTAATTTAAAATTAAAAAGTAAAATTATATTAAAAATGAGGTAGGTACGATACAATTTTTTCTAAATGTAATATAATTATTAGTATTACTTTTTTATTATTATTGACGAATTGGGATAGACTTTATTTATTACATTTTAGGATATTAAAACTTACAATATTAAATAAAATACAAATGTTGATACCTACTAATAGAATGTAATATTAAATATATAATATAATATTAATCTATTAAGTCAATATATTTATATTTATATTTAATCGCACAACATAATGAATTATCTATAATAATATATTTAGACCAATAATAAAGTGATTAAATCAAAATTTCAGTTAAATTAGTTGATAAAATTTGAATAATATTAGAACTATCTAGTTTTCTAGTTTCGATTGTAGAAGTACCGAGTTAGACTTGTAGACTACTCTATTATAAATTTATAATGTATAAGGAAAATGAATAAAATAAAATATTATAAGTTATAGCATTACTAGTTCATATAACTGAAATTTCAAAAAAATAAAATCATCACATGTAGTAAAATACGATCGTATAATTACAAAAACATTGAATTTGTATGGAACATTTTACGAACACTTTCTGCTATAATTCGTTGAAGACAGGATAATTATATGCATAAATGAATTTATTGTAATTATGTCACTTCATAAAACAAATGTTCAAAATATTTTTTCTGTTCTACAGGAGAATACCGAATTGGTATTAAGTTTAACGATCAGCACATACCTGACTCACCGTACAAGCTGTTTATATCGCCAGCAATGGGTGACGCGCACAAACTTGAAGTGGCGCAATTCCCGACGTCTGGAGTCCAAGCCGATTACCCCGCACAATTCATTGTTCGCAAAAACGGCGCTGTCGGCCAACTCGACGCGAAGGTATTTATGAATAATAATATTATTATGTATTATAATTATTCACTAGATCAAAGAATCGATATTATAATAATAGTTTTTGGGCGTTTAAAATATTTATATTTCTGATTTTTACCGACGCCGCTATTACGTGATTATCATAATACACTATAACGGACTGAAATAATTGTCGCGATCGTTATTTTGCAGGTGGTGTCGCCGTCCGGAACCGAAGACGACTGTTTCATCCAATCAATCGATCAAGACGAGTACTCTGTTCGTTTCATGCCCCGCGATAATGGCGTTCACAATATACACGTCAAATTCAACGGGGTTCACATTCCAGGATCGCCGTACCGCCTAAAGGTTGGCAAAGGAGACGCTGACCCAGCTGCCGTGCACGCCACTGGCAGTGGTTTGGGAGACGTCAAGACAGGTATCTTATCATATATATATATACAATAAATAATAACCTATAATACCCGAAAATAAATACGTTCTTAGTCTCACATTAGGGCAAAAGCATCGTAATATAATTAATTTTAGTTTGAAAATCGAAATTCCTTTTTACTTTCGGTTGACTTTTTTTTTTTTCCGGTCAACAAAATATAATGATTAAGATTAACACAGACACACAGTAAAAAAAACTTCGATATTTTTAGATCAAACTCTTTTTTTACGAATATTAACTGCTAATTGAAATATTTTACGGATTTATCATGCTCTTCGAACATTAGTAAAATATGATGAATGATGATAGGCAGTTAAATTATTTTAGAATCTGAATGGAATGTGTATTATATTAGTTTTATACTTCTATAGAGACGTTTTTATTTTAATTTTCACAAAGTGTTTTTTTTCCGAGAACATTGTTTCGCATTACCTGCTTGGTTTTAAAAAATATATATATTTATTCAATTCTAAGAAAAAATTAATATAATATAATATATATATGTATGAAAAATTGGTCGAAATTCGTTAAACTCATTATTGGTAAATGTTATAGGACACAAGACGGATTTCATTGTGGACACTTGCAACGCGGGTGCCGGTACATTGGCTGTAACCATAGACGGACCAAGTAAGGTTTCTATGGACTGTACCGAAGTCGAAGAAGGCTACAAAGTCAGATATACGCCGCTGGTGCCAGGCGAATATTATATCAGTTTGAAATACAACGGATATCATATTGTCGGTTCGCCGTTCAAAGTCACCTGTACTGGTACGTTATGTGTAATACGATTAAAGTTATATCGAAACATATTATTAACGATAAGACTGTAGTCTGTAACTAATGCAATATTTTAAACAACAATTAGAACATTTTTATTGAAACAATTAAAATAATGTTTGATCGCTTTTCAGGCGAGGATTTGGCTGAGCGCGGACCACAAGAAACAAGCTCGGTGGTAGTGGAAACCGTACACAAAGTGTCTAAAGGTCACAAGGGTGGATCCGGTGTTGTTCTACCGCACTTCAAGTCGAACGCCACACTCGTCACAAGCAAAGGAATGGGCTTGAAGAAAGCGTACGTGGGAAAACAAAATCTATTCAGCATAAGTGCTACAGATGCCGGTAAGTCACCATATACAATTGAATGTATATTATATCGGAAATATGTAGTCCAATATAATGCATGACTTAAGCGAAATCGTATATGAGTAGACATTTTGAATCTCAGTTGCCCAAAGAGAAAGGGCCTTGCATTCCCAAATTAACTAAATATTAATCTCCAGAGACATTAAGATACTAAAATTACTATATTAAGTAGATAATATTATGGTGAGCGGTCAGATTATCTAATAATTTGACTAATGAAGTAATGACAATATTTACTCGTACTCATATAATATAGGATATAGAATAAATTAATTTTCTGTTATTTTATTAGATTTTAAATGGTTTTTCTCATTTATAATTGATATAATATTATTTCATACGTACATTTTATTGTTAAATCTACTAAAATGTGTCATGCTTTTGTTTCACAGGCAACAATATGTTATTCGTTGGTATTTATGGACCTAAAGGACCGTGTGAGGAGATATTTATCAAACACATGAAACAGAATAATTTCCAAGTGAGCTATATCGTCCGAGAACGTGGTGAATACATTCTACTGGTCAAGTGGGGCGATGATCACATACCTGGCTCACCGTTCAAAATCGAAACCTAAATTTAAAGAAAAAAATGAAAACAAAAAAAAAATACAAAAAAAAAACAACAAATGGTTCGAAGCTAGATTACGTCGATCTTATCAATCTATGATATGGACAGGTGAACTCAATCATTATCATCACCATAATCACAAATAAGAAGAAACAAGAAACAGGTGTCCGTCCATCGGAATAAAATTATGGTTCTACCAGATTTATTTGCTGCAATTTATTATAGTTAGCTTCCGACTTAATATTATCATTTAAAACTTGTTTACAAAAAAAAAAAAAACCCTTTCATTATAGTTTTAGCAAATAATTATTTACGTTCATTCGAAATTTCGAATCTTATCTTATTTATTTTATATACTATACTCATCGTGACTATATTATAATGTTCATTAGTCAGAATATTAATCATTTTATTTATTTATATTATATTATTAAACAATATATTATTATTATTATTATTCAACATTGTAATAAGTTAGTGTTCAACGAAACGTTCCGTAAGATTTAATATTGATTTGCCCGAAACATAATTATCTAATATTATTATATACCTACTTCGAAATAGTTATAATAGCATTCGTCGTCTAACCAATTATTAAACAACATTCAGTGTGGTATAAGGTATTTAACTTATAGCTAACCACTTCGTATCTTCGTTATGTGTACTGTGTACTGATTCAATATGATTTTATACAATATACATTAATATTATACCTAAATATATTTATACAAAATGGGATGCCTGTAAATAAAGATTCTATATCATTACGTTATATGCCATGTATTATTGTGTCAATGTATGATTATTACTACGTACTCCGGTCGATCTTTCCTATACATATTATTATATAACATTATAAATTATAATATACTTTAGTAGCAGGTAAAGGAATTATATCCTAAGTATTTTTCGTGTCACTCAAAATAGATTTTGGCGATTTGAAATTCCTTATACCCGAATAGATAAAACAGCAGTGGCGGATTTACCGGGGGGTCATGGGGTCTGATTCCCATCCAGACAGCATCCAGACGCTTATATAATTTATAATAAATACAAATACATGTAATAAAATATAATTTTTATATATTAATTTTTAGGACCTCCCCCCCCAAAAAAAAAAATGTTGAAAATCCACCACTGCAAGATAGTAAAGAGATTTTTAAAATAAAGGAGAAAAGCAGATAACCGTTTTTATGTACAGTAGAAGACGTCTACTCGTCATTGAGTCACTGTAATAGATGCGTTAAATTTGAATAGCGTTAAATAAATGTATACAATAAAACGATTGTAAGCTGAAACAGTACGTCATCAGCTTATTACCATACAAATAAATTGCTACCTATTATAATTTTGTATTATTATATTAAAGCAATTTATATATTATAATCATTTATATCTAGACCAAATTTTAATTTCAAATGTCAATGAAAAAAAAATTAAGTTAATATATGTTTTACACTTTGCAGGTTCCTTAAGAATTAATTGTGAAAAACCTTGGATTACATTTTCAAGTCTTAGCTTAGTGAAAAATCTCCCCGATAAAAAGTACTGTAAATGTACAAAGTCATAGGTTCAACTTAAGCACATGAATAGCTTATTAAGAACCTATTGTATTTGGTTTTAAAAATGTTTAGCCATTTATTATTCCACATAAATCGACTGTATGGAAAATGTCAAACACCTTAATATAGCTCAAAATATTTAAAACTATTATGCGGTATGGCAATGCGTGAACACTGGAATTAAAAATAATATATTATTGTCATTGCCTATATATAATTATATTATTCTAACTATTCAATTGTTTGAGTTCAGCATAATTTTTAAAGTAAAAAAAAAAAGATAGGAAAACTAGAAGATGATGAAAATTATACGAATAAATAATACCCGAGAATATCAACTTATATAATTAAACTAATATTTTCAATGTCAAAAATAATTTTAAGGCCTTTTTTTTAGTACATTTTTAAAAAAATGTCTGTTAGAGTGCATTAATACATATAATAAAGCTTTAATTTATTTTTTTTAACAGTTACGCGTATTTTCAACAGCAGATCTGGACATACCAATTTTTTTGATTAATTTTGCACTTTAAAACCAAAATCGACTGATTTACAACCAGCTCAAGTTTTAATTTATATGACTAAGTTATTGCATTTTTCAACGACCATTCTTTGATTTTCTCTATTTCCACGTGATTTCATTTATTTTTAACCTAACCCGTTATAACTCAATCACTAATTTCGGATACACAAAGAAAAACTCTTTGCTGGCACTTTTTACACAAACACCGTCCATACCACCGTCTCATAGGTAGTTGTATAATATTATAAAATATAAGATACGTGTACACAAGTCACAAGTAGTAACAGAAAACGTTCACAGTGTAAAATGACAAAAATCATTTTTATTCAAGTAGAATATATAACAATAAAAACATATCAAAAGTACATGACAATATACAAACGATTTGATCATTACTCATCACATTTATTTGTACACCAAGTTATTCAATGTTGTCGCATTCGCAGAAAAAATAAAAAAACAGACGAAACAAACATATTAAAAAAAAAAAAAACATATTCGTAGTTGTTCTATTACCATTTTCATTATTATTATTATAACAGAAGTAGTACGTATAGTTATATCAAAGACTCGATTTCCGCGATCGGCGCGCCGTTTGGCATTCGATCCGTGTGGCACGCGACGGATGGTAATTTGCATTTCTCAAAGCATAAGCGTGCGCACGGCCGTGCAGCGAATGGTGTTCTCACCTTTCGTTGCACCTGTCAGTTTATTTCGGATTTAGTCGACACCGATGAATATAGTTTATTTGTAATAAAGCTTACCGTATATATTACGGATAGTTAAAAAAAAAAAATAATGAATTTATAATAGAATTGAAATATGGAATGTCCGCCAATAATAATATGTTAATCAAACGAAAAGTGATACAATTATTTAGCAATTCGAGATGTCTAAAAATAGATGGATTTTTTTATTGACAGACGTATTCACGCGTATACCGTTTACACCAGGAGCGTCCTTGACCCATTTGAAGGAGCGGTGAAAACTCAAGATATAAACTCAGTCTTTGCATATTATAGTTTTTGATTGATTATTATAAAATATATATTTGTTTTTATAAATAGACTTTAATGGGAGTATGGGACGCCGTACCCACATGTATTGTATTCGTTTTATTAAAGCATATCAAATTTTACGTTCAGAATAATTCATTTTACTCTGTTATTTTGAATTTTATAGTGAGTTGACCATTCATCAAATAGTTAAGCGTAAAAATATTATTTAATGTCAATCGTAAGCATTTTTTTTTTTTTTGATATTCTAATTTTAAAACAAGTTATGGATGGACGAGTATCTTAAAATTAAAAAAAAAATGTACAATTTTTAAAACACTCATAACATGTTTTAAAATTAAACTATCAAAACACTCTCTTCCGGTGCCGTAAATAATATTCTTACCTAACCGGTGAAAATACCATAATTATATAATATTAAAAACAACAGAATAAAATGGATTATTTTAAACGTAAAATTTGTTATGTTGACTTGTGCGTTAATTAGACAACGTGTGCGTGTACGACATAACGTCCTCTCAAGAGGTTACGGATAGACGATTTTAACCTCTCACTCAATATTATTAATACAACTAAATAAAATATAATATCTATTAAAATGTAATAATTTAATTTGATTATCACCTATATAGTAATTCGTATGGATAGGTACGCATTAATCGTTCTCGATATTATTATCGTATTTACATTGACATATAGTAAAAAACGGTTCAGTTACAGAAAAATTAACTATAAACACTAAGAAATTTCTTAAAAACCTACAAGGTGTGCCACAGGAGTCAGGACGACTGGCCACATATCCCACCCCACGGAGACACCCCTGGCGTTGGGCCATACACAACCGTGTACATCGCTCATTTAGCAGTAACGACACAGCCCACATAAATAGATATCATCGAAGGCGTAGCTAGAATTTTTTAATGGGGGGGGGGGCTAAATACTTTTAACTTGAGTTATAGAAAATAAAAAACAGCAACAAAACAAAAATGCTGATAACATAGTAACATTGATTTGTCGTTGACGTATTTATACTATTTTAAATAACTAAAATTTTCATGTTTAGATTTAAATGTTTTAAAACAATATCAAAAATACGGGCCTTTGGCCGTTTGGCCCTCCCTCCCTTGACTACGCCACTGGATAGTATTATAATATCATCTCGTCTATAGACTATAAATTAGTCACAACCCGTTTTTACCTATATAATATTATAATAAATGCGTCTCGATACCGAAGGACGCGATTTCGTCTCCGCGAAACAGCCGAACGCGATAAAACGAGCGCATCGCGTTTACCTCGCGCACATTTCGCCAGTGTCAAAATGAGGAAAACCGGTGGGATCGCGAAGTCCTGCGCACGCCTATACGTCTTATATAGAGTGAGCGCCGCTGTGCGTGTTGTTTGCCTACGAAGTTTGGGCGTAACTCTACAACAACATTATAATATTATATGATATTATGAGAATAATAATAATAATAATGTCATTGGTTTACGGCAATTACAGTGTTTATGGGTTGTACAGCGACGGATCGTTGGCATATGATCCTATTTGAGCGTACATGTTCCGCACGTCGTAACGCATAGTCTGTCCGCGATTGTCGTGCTCTTCGTTGGTGTCGTTCGGTAGATGACCGTTTTGACGCGGCACCGCCGGCCCCGTGACCGCGTGCCCCGCCACCGCCGCCGTCGACGTGGTTCGCTTTTCCGTGTCCCGGCGCGGATCGGTGTCGTCGTCGTCGTCCCGATGGTAAACCGGAAAATTCTCTCCCTTCATCGTCTCCACCAGAGTGCTGATGAACGTCTCTTGCACGCGCTTGTCGTCGGTGTTACCGTCCACCTGAGTTATTAACACACACACACAGTATATGATATTGTCATCGTAACAAACGCATACATAATATATATTAGGTATACAGTGATTCTTTTATCGCGAAACACTCATTATTTCAAAATGTATTCATGTTTTTTAAAACATTTTTTTACATAGTTTCAAGTTGTTAAAAAAACAAAGTTTTTATTAAAAAAATTATATTTTTTTAAGTTTTTTACTTTTTTGAATGACAACATAGAATTTTAATTTCATATTCCAAAGCAGATTATTTTTTTGAGTATTTTGATGCATTATAATCGAATTTAGGGCAAGTAGTTATGAGTTATAAGTATTTAAAGTTTCGATTTGCAGAGTGGAGTGGTCGGGGTTACCCCGCAAAATGTTTGTCCACTACTCCGCTTGTCTAAACTTTAAATACGTACAACTCATAAACTACTCGCCCTAAATTCGATTTTATATATTGAAATACTCAGAAAAATATTCTGCTTTGGAATATGAAAAAAAAAAACTTAATAAAATATAAGGATAAAAAATATTTAAAAATATAATTTTTTAATAAAAACGTTTTTTAACAACTTGAAACTATGTAAAAAAATTTTTTTCAAAAACATGCATACATTTTGAAATAATGAGTGTTTCATGATAAAAGAATCACCCTGTATATATGGCATAGGTGTTAAACTACCATTAAACTATAAGGATGAAATATTATCAAACAATATTATTAAATTACAATAAATAATTCATATTATGCACGATAATGACAATAAGTGTGTATACTAAGTATTATACTTTAATGATACATTTATATTTTCTAATAAAAAGGATACTCTTTTCATTTTTTTATATTTATTTAAAAATTGAATGATACTTTTTTTTAGTAATTGGGAAAAACGAAAAAAAAAATGAAAAAAAACGAGATTTTCACGCAAATCTAATTTTCGACAAAATTAATTTTGTTTTTAGTTTCTTTTTTATACATTTTAATAAAAAAAATTTTACTAAATAATTTTTGAAAATTCAATACATAGCTTATTCTTATATATTGTTAATTTCTTAATTAAAAAATTTTGAAAATCTTTAATCATAATATTTTTAGTAATTATGGTTAAATCACAACATGATTGCACAATTTTTAATCCATTTATCAGCAAAAACGGTTTACATGTGTAGGTAGCGATAGGATATTAAAAAAAATATGAGTATGTACTTGTCAGTTATCCTTTTTACCAATCTCATAAACAACACGAATATGCGTCGAAAAATACTATCTATATTTTTAAATTCTCTTGGCCGATTACTATTCTATATGATATTTTAACAATTGAATATTGATTTTATTGACTCAATAGAGTTGATGTTTAAATATAAGATATTAATTAAAGAATTTATGTATTTTGGTAATTAAAAACATCACATTCTATTTTATTATACTCATTTAAAAAAAATTAAAAAATAAAAATATTCTAACTAAAAGTAAATCGTAAAAAAATTCAGATTTTAATATAATCAAGTAAATTCTATAATATATTTTATTTTAAACACAAACATTGGATATTTTAATATATACAAGAAGCTTAAAACCATTAATATTAAGGGAATCATATCATATTTGACTTTTCTTCAATTTGTAGACAACAAATACGAGCACTTTTAAATTTATTGTTGTCATAATAATATTTTTATAATCTTTATAATGTTTCTAACTTGCTTTCGCGAACCGACTAAACTCTAATTCTCAATTTTTTTTCATACCACAATAATACTAAAAAATCGCATGTTTAATTTCAATAATGTTTACTCACTACGGCTAAGCGGTTGTCTTTATCCAGTGCCTTGAGCATCGGTAGAGTTTGTTCGCGGAAACTCTGCAGACGCCGGCGAAACGCCGACACGCTGTCGTCTAACCTTCCGCGACCTAACTGCAACTTTGAGCAATCCAATAGTATCAACTTCGGCCGTTGAGCATACTGAAAAATAATTTCGTTCACATCGTCAAACATACGAACAACATCATAATATTGTTATTTTCGTAGGTATATAGATAGTTTCAAAATAACATATAATATTAAATATATACACTATATTAAATTGTTATAATTTACGTAGATATAATATTATTATAATAAATTCATATTATAAACATTAGTCTAAAATATTATTATGGCGAAAATTCAAAATTCATATTGACAAATTACCGAAACAGCGTTTAACTAAACAGGATGATTATTGAACGATTTTAAATCATTAAGGGAGTGTTGTAAACATATTAATTTAAGAAGTGAATCGTTCGAATTATTTCGAAAACTTTTGCGTAAAATCATTTAAATTACTCTTTGATGGGATTAAAAAAATTTTCATTTGACAAAAAAAAACCGTGATTATTGTGAAACCATTTGAAAATATATCGATTCACCAATAATTGAATAAAAACATTTTACACATATTATGATTTTACTTATGTTTACAGCAGTGAGGCAGATTGCAGATAACAGGTTAGATGATACATAAATATTTTGTATTCCTACCCGTCAGGTAGGCGTGCAACACGAAGGTAATCAAAACCAAACTCTGCGAAACTAACCACAAATCGGTAGTAAAATGTATCATCGAGTGGATGAACGAAAACCTAAACGCTTAGTATATTATTATTCAATAATAATAATGCATTTAGGAAAACTAGGGACAAATTTGCCTTGGTATATTCAAATAGTCTATCAGCCACCCAAGTATTTTGATTATAGATGAACTTGAACTCGTAACTAAAAGATATAATCTGTAAGTCGATCTTAGTCCTTCAAAATTATTGAAAATAATGACTGAATCTCTGTATAATTATTGACGACTGTTGGGAATCAACTATCGTTAGTCTATCAAGAAAGGATTTGGAAACAATCTTAGTTAAGTAAGATTAATTATAATATATTGATTGTAACAATATTACTTTATCACGATTAATACAATTAATACTATTTGCATTTTTTTAGCTTACTGCAAAACGTAGTTTTCAATGGAAATTTTTTACAAAATTTGTCGGCCAAATTATTTTACAAAGTGAGGTATTATACGTACAGACATCGATTTTCGTGAATTTGTGAACTCGTTTTTTGAGATATACTAAAATAGCAATAAAACGATCGATACATATTATGTATTCGTATATTTTTCCTGACTAACAGTAAGTATAATATATATATAATAGATTAAATAGATTAAATAATTTATTTAAAAAAAATACATTTTTATTATTCTATAATAATATTATAATGTCGTTATCACGGTAGGTACCTTTTTTTCAAAATAGTTGAGCTGTCCAATATTTCTTGGATAACCATCGATCACTATACCCTCTGCATTATTATACTTGAGTAACTCTTTATCTAATATTTCGTGAACTATCGACTGTAATGATATAAAAACAACAATATATAGTCAGTGATATGAATAGAGATAATATTGTCGTCACCTCTTCGAGGATGTATCCACTGCTTATCGTTTCTTGCAGCGGCTCTTGAGACGACGCCAGAGATCTCATTAAAGGTCCAACGCTGACATGCCCCCAACCGGCGTTGGCCCTAAGCACTTTTTGGCACAGTGAACTCTTGTTGCTGCCGGGGCCACCTGTGTACATCAATAAATTAATCAATGATTTGCGTCTAAAAAATTGAAGTCCGAAATAAAATAACATAGTATAATATAAAGTAGTAAAGGGCAAAGGCTACAAAAAAATTTCGTTTTAAAATAATTTTTAAGCTTATGAATTATTCTTAACACATAGAAAGGTTGAAAAATTGCTTTTATTAAACTTTTCTAAAAATGTAGATTAGTAATTTTAGTCTACAAAGCGAAATCATTCTTATAAAAATCGATTTCAACTATATTAGTCAATAGGTTATCGGTTATCATAAATAGTATCAGAACATACTTTGAATATATTATACTTAATCATTGAATGCAAGAACCTTTCTTAAACTATAAATGGCTTTGGCAATAAGAATATTTTTATTCTAAAAAAGGTAGGTAAGTGAGTATCGCTCTTCTGTACATAACGAATTTAAATTGATATAAACTCGTATCATTGTACACGATTTTTATTGGAAACGGTCTTATCAGCCTATATCACTAAATGATAGTGTTTTTTTTTTTTTTTAATATAGTTAATAAAGTTATTTATTTTATTTTATTATTATAATAAGTCGATAATACTGCATTTATTATTTTATTAATATGTAATTAGATATTATAATAAAATATATTTATACCATATTATATCAACTTAATAATCCGAAATTGAATAACATCTTTTTTTAAATTTCGTAACACAGTAAAAATAGATTTAAAGTAAAATTAGATAATATATTTAAAAAAATTAAAAATAACATTACATGTAGTACAATTCATAATAATATAATATTTGTAAGTTTTAATTTTTCACAAATAATGTTTTAAAATTATAAAAACATCGTTAGGTATTTATCGTTTAATTAAGTAATATAGTTTAAATTTTACATTAATGAAATAATTGTATTTATATATCTTTTAGATTTTGTGGTTTCTGTTTGATTTCGATTTTCCAAACATAGATATAAAATGAAAAAATGTATGCATTTCTAACTTCAAATGCCTTTATATACTCCACCGTGTAATCTATTATCTGTTGTATTTTCTATTTGATCACATTATCTTTGCCAAAGCCAATAAATTAATGATTACATAGAATAATAACCTGATTAATGATTAGCCAGAGAAACCTTTAATATTTTAAACATTTCATCATTAGTAATTTTTGATAATCATTTTATTACTTTAACCAAACATCGACAAGTTAAATATTTTTCAATTTAACGGTAACGCCTATAGGTTTTCCAGGTTTTGATAAAATACCTATACTAAGAAAATTAACCAAAAAACTCGGTAACCGATTAAAACACTGGTACCTATTTTAACACGACGTGCTAAATTATGGATGACATCAAGCTAGTGTTTAATCGTACCTCTGAGGTATTAATTTGACAGATTGTATATATTATAAACAAATTATAACTGTCGAACTGGCACTAAATGTCAAAAATGCGAACCGTTCATAATTTCGTATGGTCTACGACGTTTTTGTTATTGCCAAAGCACTCACCTACTACGAAAATGACTCGCGGAAACGTTTCCGTTTCCGAAACGTGGTCCGCGACCCGTGGTTCCGAGACGCGGTCTGTGGCCCGTGGTTCCGGCACGAGATTGACAGAGAGGTGGCTGTTTGGACGCTCGGCGGCGTCGACTTCCGGTTGTTCGGTACCCGGATTGTCTGCAGGCACGGTACCGTTAGCCACTACAACTGGCGCAGGGCTTTTGTAGGCGCTCAATATTTGCAGTACCGAAGACCGGAAGTCGTTATACACTTCCGTCGGACTCCGCTCGCCGTTCACCTTCGAACATGACAACGTGTGGTCACGACATTATAATATACAAATGCCGATCTGCGATCTGCCATTATATTTATAATTAATATATCTATTTGTCTCGATTCAACACTCACCGAAATGAGCATTCCCCTCTGGTCGTAAAAGTCCGACACCGGAGTGACATTTTTGTAGAAGTTGTTCAACTCCATTCTGGCCAGACTTAAAACGACATGCCCTAATTTTGCACCGTAATCGATTTGTCGTTCCAACACATTTTGATTCCACGATATTAGAATAACGCCGTTTACGATTTTGATCTAAATAATACGAACATATAAATAAATAATAGTTAATAGAGTTCTCGTAATTTATTAATGTTCGTTTGAATATGTTTTGTTTAGCCTATTGGAATTATATTATGTACGTTAATTTTAAAAATTTCAAATAAACTGATAGATCCCACCCTATATATATATTTCTTTTACTGATCACAGTAGATTAAATGCATCTACGCCAATATTATTTTCAAGTTTAAAAGAATACTGAAAAACTACTCAAATAACTTAATACAATTTTAAAACAAAATAGAGATTTTACTACAATACCTTATTTGTGTATTCAACTACATCGCGCATATTTCTTGGAAATCCCGATACCAAAAACGTTTTGGCTGCAGGAGACATTTTCAACTCCAACATCAATACTTCAGTAACAGTTTTACTGGAAAGTTTGCTGAAGTCTTCCATATCTAAATAATGATTAGACAAACATATTTATGCGTACGTTGCACAAAATACATTAATTTATAAAATTAATATTATTCAGACAAATTTTTGTGTGAAAAATTCAAATGGTTTGTAATTCAAAATAAAAATTGTTAGTACATGCAACGTGTAGTTTGACGCTAAAAAATATTGTGCCAAGTGGATGAAATATTTTGTGGTGAACTTATATATTAAAAATTAGGTATATTCTAAGACATTCATCTATTTCAATGATATTTTACTTATTTCAATAAGATTCACAATCATTTTAAAAGTGTTTAAATTCTAAATACTACTAAAAATTAATTTTAGTAAAAGATAGATACCTAAAAGTTATTCTAATTCCAAATATAATGCAAAAATATTTTTGATTTAAATTTTTAAATTTTAACTTTGATAGCCCACAACATTGGTACTAATAATAAACATTTTGTTTTATAATTATTAATTTACTATCTTTGTTCGATAACTTGTAGTCTGACAGCACTGTAATGACGCGTAACTATTACAGTTTAATTGTCGCGGATAATAAATAAATTCAAACGTACAATAACTACAATATTACCTATAGTTACACGAAAAATGCTGAATCATATTTATTTTATTTGTACAAACATTTTTTTTTATTCAAATATATATATATATATACATGTTGTATAGTAAATTTGATATCAAGTATTTTATAGTATTGTAAAAAAATATATTAATTTTATATAATAAATTAGTAACACACAGCGCGGGAACCATTCTGTGGAATGACCATTGTTGTACCTATTCCTCAATATGCAGTCGATGCGCTGTATATATAAACCCCTCTGGATGAACAATATTACTTGTATAATATAAATATTCTATAATAATAATGATACAATTAAATTAAATTATCAGTTTATTTTTAGATGTATAATATAATTATTTCTATTGGTCTACATTATAATATTATGAGCAGTCGTTAGTCGGGTTTTTTTTTTTTTTGTAATACAATGAAACTTGTGAAGGATTTCACACTCCAACAATGTAACCGTCAATTGTTTTAATAAATTATAATATGCGTTTAATGTCCAAAAATGTATTTAAAATAAATTGTTTTACTTTTTCATAAATAATTATAATGCAATTATTAACAATAGTATTTATATTAGTCTAATGCGCCATATTTTTCTAGCCATATTTTCTATATTTTCTTAAACAGATACTTCTATGTCACAGTGAATGTTCAATAATGTTAACCCGGTAAGTCGATTTTCACTTATTGTATATTTGTATTCCTCAAATATGTTTTCAACCGCTTAAGAGTCGAAAATGATCTTTCACTAGTTGCAGTATAGTAATTGGTAAATTAACTCAAATAAGTCTAAATATAATAAGTCTATATATTGAAGTATATTACATTCAGCTAAAGCAGCTACTATATTTTTATGGGTTTTGTTTTAATTTGTTCTTTTTATAATGAAAATTCTCCCAAAGCCGATATAGTCATCAACTTCAATGTCAACTACGTATGTTTTCAAAATAATATAGTATTACGCGAATTAAAATAATATATAAATATCTAAATTCGTGGTAGTGTGGTACTATACTAAATGTATAACTAGTAAGTGTGAATCAATCGTAATATTATAACACATGATAAGAAGTGTGCACTATTTATATCTTAAACCTAACCTACGGCATAACAGAATACATTTTTCCACGACCAAATTGATTATATCCCTGTATTGTATAAACATTATATTTTTGACGTAAATACGCCGAGGAAGGGGGTGTTCCAACACTTAAAACGCCCCCTGGCTAAGCCACTGCCTCTCTACGACTCAAATTATATTTCATTAGTTCATTACCGTCATATCTTCATGTAAATATACCATCTCGAAAACAGTAGATACCCTTTATTAACGTAAACTAAGCTAACGCTAAGCTTTTTCATTGTCTCAGTAAATAAACATTATATTTTAAAACTTATTACGTGTTATTATTTACTTCAAACTTCATACCACCGAAGCAGACCTACGAAAAAGTGGACTTCGTTCTATAAATCGTGTTGAGCCTATCTTCACAGAGATCGGCTCACTACAATGTCTATAAATAAAATTGGTTATTTTTAAGGGCATTATTGTATTGAAAATTCATTTTTTAAGGAATTATTGATTATTTTTTATTATTTAAATCCAGAATCTAATAATAGGTAAATAATATTTAATTTAAAAAAAAAGTGAATCTCAAAATTCGTGTTTACTTGTGAGTTATGGGATAAAAAACGCTTTAAAATTTAATTATCTGCAACAACCTATAATGTGTTTATTTTCAAAACACCCGAATACAACATTCAGGTCAAAGGTATTTATTAGAATATTATTTAATATAGAAACGTTCAGAGAAACGTTTAAGTTCAAATCAATTTGTGTAAGTGTTGAAGGGCGTACCTAAATAATATTTCATAGTTTTATAACTGTTAAGCTCGGGTTAAGGGCATCGGTGCCTACTATTTATTAAAAAATTAAAATTTAGGACAATTTTAGTTACACTGCAAATTTACTATACAATCGGTTGTATGGTATACAAAAATTATACCATCTCTATAACCAAAAATTAAATTGCAAGAAAGCCCACACCTCATACGTAGAATACTCTGATCATAACTTTTTTTTTAAGAGGAAAACTTTATTCAATACGATTTGAGATCCAAATTCTAGTAAAATAATCAACAACATGTGATAAATGTACTTTTTTTGTATTCTGAAAATAATATTTTTTAAACTGTAGTTCAATATTACCCGCATGAAGTAAAAAAAAAAAAATAATTACTTATAAAAATCTAAATATTTCATGAAGCTTAAGATTTTTCCCTATAGACGCGTTTTCAAACTAAATATGTATCAGTTACTCTAAACCAAAACTAAAATACATTTTTATTAAAAATATATTTATTAGGTATATCATGTATTTTGCAGTTAATTTAATTTTATAATTAGTTAAATTTAATCATCATTAAATTTGAAAATAAGTTATTTATTAGTTTCTAACTGAACTTAACTTCTTGATAGATAATACTTGATTGAACGTTTCACTGGAATTTGCAAAGAGTGTCGAGTATAAAAAATACTAACGAAACTTAAAGAAAAATTTTAATTTAACAATGAAAATACATCTTACTAATATTTTTTTTTTTTTTTTTTAAATAGCGTTTATTGAATATTTACAATCTATACAAGTTATGTACAATGAGTAAATTGGAAGAGGGATGACAGTGATAGGGCAGTGAAGGAAAGCTCACAGTTGAGCTACCTTTTAGTGAGTCTTAAATCTAATTAAGTAAGTAAAGTATTTTGGATAAGGTCTCTCGACCAATTTCTGTTAAGTCGGCGAGTGGGGTTGCCGGGAAGATCTTACTAATCTAAAAAATTTTACAGGTGATTTGATTACTTGTCTTTACTCTGGTTGGTTATTAAGCAAAATTACAAAATCATATACAAAATTCACCAAAAATAGTCATGTAGATACGAATCGACTATTATTATACTAATAAATTATAAGATAAATATCTATTTATTATTTATTTCCAAATAAGGTTGGTACAAAAACTAATTTAATGTATGTGTAAATAATATATATTTAATTAGTTGTAACAATTTGTTTATGCACTATATAGTATATATTTATATAAATGAATATTTCATTATTTCCAAAATATTTTTTTCTTTGTTTAAATTGTTTAACTTAACATGTTTATCCTGAATTAAAACAACTATTAAGTGATTACAATATTCTCTAAATGTGATCTTTTTGCCAGAAAATAACGTTTTAACAAAAAAAAATGTATTTAAAATACCATCAATTATCAGAATAATTGTAAACATTTAAAATTCAATAATAGCTCTTACGGTATTGGTATACCAATGCTTTTATTTATACATTTTACAAGATCAATTACTATTCAATAACATTATCTTATTTTATCAATATCATAATCATAATTTAGCTTAGATATTTTACTCTCACAATTTACACCTACTGTTAATTAGTATATATTAATGAGACTCCGAACAAAAATGTTTCATATTCTGTTGTTATATAATACACTTCATTGTTTCATTTTTTTATTTTTCATTTTTTATTTTGTACAATATAATATATAAAATATAAATGACCCGTTAAAACAATTCGTTGCGGGAACTGCTCCACCCGTCTTATATTTGATATATATCTTAAAATTATAGACTGTCTGTTTGAGTGTTTACTTAGAGTTTCGTAGAAACCGATATGTATTACGATCAAATATTTTTCATTCATACATTACCGTCAACCTTGATTAAAACTTTATATTTACCAAAGCCCGGACTTTAGGTAGTATTATATTAGTGTTGTTTTTAGTTTTTACTGTTTAAAGGAGTAGAGACCTTTCCAGACCTTTGGTAAACACATCACATTTAATTTTTAAACCAAAACGCCGAGCTGTTCCCAATTCAATTTAAATAGGTCAGGGACAACCATAGGCACATTATAATATTATTACGGCCTGATCGATAGGTAATTGGCCTTCGTAAAAGTAAAACGTTTGGTCACAATCAATATAAGAAATTCATTATTTTATACATCCCATTTTCATTTTTAAAACAGCCGTATAAATGTAACGTGTTGAAAAATTTTTTTTCTAAAAATATTTAAACTCAGAGATAAAGAAAGTGTCCTCAAAAAATATTTTTTAAATTTTAACATAATTCAAATTTTTTGGAAGAAAACTGTTTAAAATCACGCTTACAAAATTTATAGAATAGAAAATAAAAACCACCCTTATAATTTTCCAATAAATTTAAACGACCTAAAAACCTAAAATGTTTTATAATAGTATCGTAAAGATCTCGATATTTTATTGTATAAATTATTATCAAACAATTCGAATTATGGTTTTTAAAAAATCAATTATTAGTGGAACTCTGTCAAGAGTTAAGACCATGGGATCGCGGTTTTTATATTAATGGAATATGTTTAATATTTTTCGACGGTTGTTATATGTTGTTATTATCCATACTTTATATGAAAAAACCTATTTTAAAAATAGAACAAAAGTCTTCTCAAATATTGATAAATATAAAATCAATGTTATTGAATATTTGAAACTAACTGACAATTATATACAATTATTTTTCCTTGACTACGATTAGTATACGACGATGAAAAACTTTCTCGGAAAAAAATTTCACTGCTTCCAATTATACGTTTTATCTATTAATCTTTCATCTTTATATTTTATAGAATTTATAACAATATTGCTTCAGAATATTAATATATTTACCTATTGAGATACAGTAATATCATTATACGTCACACAGACATACATAACATAAAAATCATTTTTATACATTTGTAGCTGACTGTTCTATTTGTAATTATCACTAGCCACAAAAAATGTAATTTCAATATGATGATATGAACCTAAGTACAACACAACTTTTTTACAGAACTACAGCTGATACACACACACACACACACACACACTGACTCTAGTCTATCCCCACTGTTCAGTAGAGTTTAACAGAGCCGATAGCGTAATAATATTAAGTCTACTTGTTCTGACATGTCAAGGTTGGCTTAAAGTCAATGGACACAATAAATAGTTGTATAGTTCCATCATTGATTTATTTCTATATTTCGTATTATTATCATTGATTATATTAATAGCATAGTTAAACTTTTAAAATGCATAATAGTACGTCGATGAATAATATATGAATCGTATAGTTTATCGATTTTGAACAAAAAATTATAATTCATTTATTTATTTGATCTTATCATTTTTATTTTAAGATTTTTCAATTTATTTTATTTTATTCTATTGTCAAAATATTAATTTAAAAACACATTTCTGTTTGGGAAAAATATTGTTTAACTATTTTTCTTTGTATACTTTTTTCTTTTACTTTAGGAGCAATGGCTTTGAAGAACGTAGGTCATTAGCCTTTCACATTTTTTTTCTTTTTTATATAAAAGTATTTTTCACAACTCCTATATATTTTCTAATGGCCACCTTTCTTTATAATTACATATTCGTAAGCATAATGTTTTCCAGAAAATATTTACGCACAATATCTAATTAATAATAACATTTTAAATGTTATTATAAGCAGTGAAATGTTGATGAAAATCGGTGAAATAATTTTTAATTGACATTTTATAAAAAAGAAACTAAAAAAAAATTGTCTAATGACTATAAGCTTAAATATATTTTTAAAATTTTATCGTAAATATAAAATAATCATATAAACATTTAGTAAAAGTTTCAAATATCTACGGTTATTCGTTTTCAAAAAATCGAAATCGATTTTGTCAAAATTTTAATAAAATAATTATAGGAATGTAATATAATAATTAAAATTTAATATAATAAAGTAGTTACAAATATAAAATTAAAAAATTAAAAAACTGGTAAAAACTTGAACGGAAAACCTAATCTTTTTTTGTGTTATTGATTCATACCAACCGTTTGAATTTTTCTCCACCAATTTTTACCTAAATGAAAACGGCATCCTTTCATATAACTGATGGTCACACGATTAACGATGATGAGTGTATTGCTTTTTCAAATTCGGCAAATATTATTTTAAGTGAAAAAAAATAAATAAATAAACACCAGTGGTGTTATTTTTCAAGCCATGGATTGTAAAAAATTGTGTAAACAGTTTTGGGCAACTTTTAAAAGTTCCATCCCCATAATATATTGAATCAACTTCACTTAAAAATTTTAAAAACCGGACGCAATTCATATAATCGTTTAGATAAAGCTGGACGCAATTCGTGTACCTACTTATCAATTTTTTTAATTTCGGGACGCAATTCGTGTGTAGCATCTATTACAGCAGTACATACACATGTATATTATATTTTTGTTAATATTATTTATTTAATACCCTTTATTTCTTTGTAGTACAATTATATAAATATAATCAACTGGATTTTGACTAGTGGTTAGGATATTTTTGTTTATAGCATGAACCGGTGAACCTATAGGTTCAAATATAGTTCAATTATAACACCGTACATGAATACATATTATAACAAAGGTATAGTGATGAATACTTAACCACCGTTTTGTATTGTTTAAATTATAATACCCATGACTTACATATATATTATATTTATATACAAGGTGTCAAGGTGTCCCGTGAAGATTTACCCATTGTTATATCTCTTGGTATAATGGAGATATCATAATTTTGAATTTTTAATAAGATTCACAAGGATAAGAACTTAAAATATTTCATATTTTAATTTATTTTAATGTTTTGGTAAAAAAGTTAAAAAATATATTTTTTTTTATTTAATTATTTTCAAAAAAATTTAAGATAGCCATTTTATATAGCTTATTTTTCTGAAAATATTGACGTTTCAACATTTTAATTTCATTAATCTCTTTATTTTTAAAAATTTTCCTTATTTCGAAATAATAAACTGCGAATTATTTAATACGATAATAATATTATATAATATTATTTAATATTATTTGATACCGCATCAATGTATCCAACATGTGGCCCGCATGATCGTACGGCCAGCGAACGCTTTTAGTGTAATTCGCAGTTTTTCTCGAAACTAGAAAAAATATTAAAAACCAGGAGATTAATGAAATTAAAATTTTGAAACGTTAATATTTTCAGAAAAATAAACTCTACAAAATTTCTATCTTCAATTTTTTTGAAAATAATTAAATAAAAAATATATTTTTTAACTTCTTTGCCATATCATTAAAATAAATTAAAACATGAAATAGTTGTAGTTCTTGCCCCTGTGAATCTTATTAAAAAATCAAAATTATGATATATCCATTATTTCAAGAGATATCGCAATGGGTAAATCCTCACGGGACACTGTTTATATATTATATATTATATTATATATATATATATATTTTTACATAATATATAACAGAGGTGGCCAAACTTTTTTTGGTCACGATCTAACTAAAACTATACTTCACCTTTGAGGATCGAATTCCATCGAAAATTTTATAATTATTGAATAACTATAATTATTAAGAAACAATAAACATATTTGCATAAAGTGTGTATATATATACAAAAAGAATTATATAGTAATTATTAAAATAAATTCTAACATGATCAACTTTGAAATTACCCGCGATCAACCGTTTGGCCGTCCCGAAGGTTCAAACTATTAAAAATAAATGTATATTTAAAATAATGAAAAACTGTCGATTGATGTTTGATAAAAACAATAAGTATTGTTATATTTATTTCAGTGAAATAACTTTATGTCTTTATAAAGTTTCTCAATTATTAATATTAATATTACATAGATTTTGCATTTTATTTAGCCTTGTGATATTGAAATTTAAATTATGTAATAATAAATTAAACTTGGAAAACTTTTTATTTTTTTATATGAATATAAAATGATTTACATATTTTAATATGGTAAATGTCTATCTAAATAAGTTAAATAATCTATTTATATATTATATTTGTATGATAAATATAAACATAAAAAAAATATTTTTTATAATAAGAAATTATACTTTTATATTTCTAGACATTTTTTCAAAATAATTTCAATGCATATTATAAATGTATTGATATTATACAATATTGTATGCTTTTTACTATTTTTTTTTTTTTTATTGTTTGCCTAAAGATACTTTATTCTAAAAGAAAATAAACATTTGAAGTTCTAATTTTTATGAAATTGGATATTTAATTGAAATAGATTATTTATTTATTTATTAGAATAAACGTTTACAACTTTTTAATAGTAATATGATTATTAGTTCAATACTAAGATAAGTAATAAGAAAAAAATATGAGCCAACGTTTTTTTTAAAACAAGCAATAACAGAGTGGTCTTGTGGTTCAATAAATGTTAATCATAAAGACTTGTAACTTTCAGAGAAACTGCGAATTATTTATTAACCTAAAAAGCACGTGGGCCACATGTTTTATACAATGATACCACTATTGTACTAAATAATTCGGAGATTTTTTCGAAACTAGAAAAAATATTAAAAATCAAGAGATTAAGAAAATTAAAATGTTGAAACGTCAATGTTTACAGAAAAATGAACTCTACAAAATGGCTATCTTCTTTTTTTTTCAAATAATTAAATAAAAAAATATATTTTTTAACTTTTTCACCAAAACATCAAAATAAATTAAAACATGAAATATTTGTAGTTCTTGTCCCTGTGAATCTTATTAAAAACCAAAATTATGATATCTCGGGCCTAGGTAAACTGAGTCCCAGATTTGAAAAGGTATAAGGTAAACTGAGTCCCTGATTATAATAGGTTTAGTTTCCAAAACAGAACATTTTCTTTCTCATTTTTACAGGCTTAGTACTATCTGTTATGTTAACACAATTGGCGTGGTTAAAAATGTGCTTTTTTTGTTTTTAATATCTAATATAATTCACTAGGTTGTATATAAAAATCACAGTTAATTAAATATATAATATTTTTTTTCATTTATTACTATTTATTATTATTATGTACATGGTAAAAATGTATTTGATATATTCTTAACAAATTCAAATCTTGAAATATTTTTATTTTCATATTTCAACATTTCTTGTCTCAAAAAAAAAATTTTCCATTGTTTTTTTTTTCATTTTAATTATCTCTTTGTTACGTATTTTTATATATGTATCTATTTGAATGTAATATTTAAGTAAGCAAATCGATAATCATTAACTAGTCACTATACAGCACTCATTGCATGTAGAGACTTTTTATTTTTAAATAGTTACATCGTCGTTATGTATAAATTATTCTTTCGAAAAATATTATTACTCGGGACTCAGTTTATCTAGCATGTTAAAGTTTTCCGTACTCAGTTTACCTAGCCCCAATATCCACCCAATTATTTGGGAATCAGTTTACCACTCCCGGATATCTCCATTATTTCAGGAAATTTCGCAATGGGTAAATCCTCAAGGGACATTCTGTATAGTATTACAGTAGTATATTGATGAAATTTATGAAATACAGTAACATTTTTGGATTTTGAGTGGAACAATAAATGCATTAATTTTACAACGATGTATCTGTTTTTTCTGTGTATGTGTACACGAAAATACACAATAAGTAATCGATAAAAAATTTCTCGTCGGGCCAAAATTCTTGAAAACTATTAATAAATTTAAAATTGTAAAAAATAGCGAACTCTTTGAAGTTATAAATAATTTCTAGAGTAAGTTTTGAAAGTATAATACAAGATTCCTTTATAAGTAATTTATACTGAAATCGTTAAATCTAAAAAATATGTAAAGACAATTATTTTTTTTAGACCTTTTAAATTCAAATTTAGTCGAAATTACTTGTTTAAACTATAAATAATGATGTTAATTATTTTGTTATAATTTAAAAACATTATTCGAGGAAATTAAAACTTTTACTTATTTTATATTAATATAAATTTTACTAGGTATGCGCAATGATGTTTTTGATTTATTTTAAGATCTTATCTATTTATACTATGAATATATTTTTGCTATTTTATAGTATTTACAGAAAGGTGTTATTGAATTTCGTGTTATATAAATTGATATATTATCATAATAATTAAATGTTTCAGTATCTATAAGAATCAACATAGGTTAGGTTAGGTTATACCGTAATACTATAAGTAAAATAAATCACTTTAATAGGTATATAAAAATAACATGTCACGACTTACAACATATACTATTATGATTTATGGTGATACAGTTGAGACTTTGAGAGACTGTCTCCGCTCAGAATCATTTTTCGTAGGTACCCAATGATTTATCATTGAATTTAAATTTAATACACCATTAATAGCGACCCACTCGACACCCATTGTACAATTGAGTGGTACATTTTCCTTCCTTTTTTTGTAATTTAAAATGCATTTTTAATATCGCATAGTGCATAAACGTACAAAACATGAAATTTAAAATTCCAAACGAATGTTAATTATTAATGCGTGTTTATAGTTTGTATAAGCTGGTACTCAACAATTTTTTCTCTAAACGCCCTAAAAATGAATAAATGACTATATGTGTATTGGATTTGAGTGCAAACATGTGCAAACCGTACATTATCGATTAACAATAAATAACGTAACCAAGAACTAATTGCCAGCAGCTACCGTAGACGTTCAACCGAAACCTTCAACTCGAACGTATAATCGTTTCATTGTTGACGAAAAATAAAATGAACTTACCGTTTCCAACTGTGTACTGTTGTAGTAAGTCGGTCATGTTAATGTGGACAATACCGCGCTTTTCTATCATCAAGTTGTCACAGTGCGTGACCTTGCCACTTCCAGGTCCACCTATATACGAAAACGTTCAGTCACAATGCCGAACGCCGCGAAACTATTGCAACCACTTATATATTCTTACCGAGTACGAAAATTACTGGAACTTTCGGCGTGTCAAATTTGACGTGACCGTTTGTGTACGCGAACATTCCAGTATCATTTCTGTTTGAATTGTCAATGTCATCTGCTTCCCAATTTTGTCTATCTTTGGAACCATTTTTAAAATGCTCGTCATCGGGAATTTTGTCTGTAATAAAAATATTAAAACACATAAATATTATAAGTAACGCGTGTTAGTGGTAATAATGTTAAAATTTAAGTATAGTATCGGCAATTTATAGAAAACATCATTAGAGATTTTAGGAAATAATGATAATCCGTAATAATTTACATCATTGGCTTAATCAAATATGCCGTTTTTTCAAATGTATATAATATATAAATGGATTATAATGCGATGGATCAGCCTAAAATCAAAACAATTGACTAAAAAATAGACCAAAATCCCCCCAAAAAAATCAAATTCATAAATAATTTTAAAATACCAACAAATCGTTACAATAAGCAACTATTTGTATAGAAAAATGATGGACATAAAACGGTCATAATTATTTAATGACATACATTTTTTGAGATGTCTAAGCCACCACAAGTCCACAAGACACCATGTAATCTCTATCTAAGACTGTTGAAACAGTAATTATTATCGATAAGAATCATGCATAGGGTTTGTATTCGCAGAAATTATTAAAAATGTGTACACTCTTAGGAATTGATTGAAGGTCACGGGATCGGGATCGATCCCATATTAAAAATTATGTAATTTAACTATTGTTGTTAAACTCTGTTGTTATTTTACACTCATTTACCATTATCAAATTATTATAGTAAACAATAAATAAGACACTGGGTCACTGTTATTTGCGGAATGCATTGATTACTACTGTGGTAAACATCACGTGGATGTTAATTTAAAAAAATGATAACTTAATTGTTCACAAAAATCCAATGCCTTACTGTGGGCCACTAAATCATATTCGAAATGTGAGCTCACTGTTTATTTATTATTTATTGAATTTTTAGTAATTGTTTATGCAGTCATGAGTCTATTAGTTTGCACACATGATACATATTTCATTTTTTGCTGTCACAATGTAATTTTTTATTTTCATTATACATTTTATGATTTAAATTTTATACCATTAAAAGAAAATGACGAGTAATTTTTTTCTTCACTTATAAATTAATCATGAATAACATTTTGAATATAAAATTGTGATACGCTATTATAAAATATAATGATTAATAAATGATAGATGATTACAGCGAATTACTCGATATTACCGTCAATTTTCGATCATTTCCGGTAATTCATAGTAATTTCCCAACCCCGCAATCATGCATATATGTACACGAATTTTAAAATAATATCGTAATCCTTGTCAATATAATATAACATAATCCACTATATTATACGTAGGTAAATTATACTATACGTTAACATAACACGGTAGTTGCATGCCACATTGTATAAGTACGAAAGGTTTTTTTTTCTTTTTATTCTCAGTGTTATTTTAACGCTTTGTGCGTGACACTACATTTTCGTACAGCCATGTAAAGGCATACTACATAGGTAGCAAATATAAAGGTCAATGGCTTTTTTTTATCATTTATTTTACACTACAGGTTTTATTATAACACACCACGTGCTCACTATTCAAACGTACCGTATTTCTTCAAACACCACAATTGCAATACCGTTATAATCACTATAGGTACCTCAATATAAATTCTAACTATAGATAAACACGATATCTGAAGTATACAGTAAAGGCAACCATAAAATTATAAAAATTTTATTTATTTGTTCAAAAAAAAAATCTATTGTGTAAATGTGTAATTAATGAGTATTAAAAGAATGTTTAGGACAATTTTCAATAAAAAAAAAAACTTGAAAGTATGATCTACTTACTAAATGCCCCTATTGCCCCTAATTGAAAAATTAACTCTTATAATGCATTAGAAGAGGATTTGCATTTTATATCAATGACGTACGTTCTGTGTTAATTTATTTGGTAGAGTCCTATATTTGAATAAAAAAAAACATTTAATTATGTTTAAGAGAGATATTGTAATTGTTAATTTTAGTTTTTAATTTGTCGGAAGTTATGCTTAGGAATTAGTTGTGACGCCAAAGTCGTATTGTTTATGAACCTAAGAGAAAACAACAACAACATTTTATTCTCTTCGTTATAAAACATATTTTTCATCAGTAACACGCAGAGGCCTTATTACAATTCACACACCGATTAAACGTAAAAAATTAAAATCATTAAATTATTGCAATGGTATCGTATTTTTTTTTTTTTATATTGTTAAGTGCATCCAAATTGCGTGTGATGCTCGGTGGATAAGAAAAATTAATTAAAATTCAAAACACCGAAATCGCGTGCGATAATTATTATTACTCCCTAAGCACATGTCAGACCAGACCTATAATAATTGCTTATATTAATTCCATGTTTCAAATTAATATATAAAAAAGACACGGGCTTTTACTTAATTATTCACTACAGATAAGTTGGCAGCTATTTATCAATTTTTGGTTGTAATATTTAATAGTTAATTTCTGTAATAAATTTTGTAATAAAAATAACTATAGTAATATTTATTATTAAATTGAAAACAATGAATTAATTGTAATAATAATAAAATATACCATCAATAATAGTATGTACTACGCATTGTTATTAACTTTTATCTAACGAATTGTTTACAGTGAAATCATAATCTTATTATAAAACAAATAGGTAGTCAAATATCGCAATAAAAATTTAAATATCAACATTCTCTATAAATACTCATTGTTTATGTCAGAAAATACCAGAAAATGTAAGCATTGTTGTACCATTCGTATAAAATGTTTACAGACGTCGGTGACTATCAGCATATCGCACTCACCACTAAGCAGTCATAGACTATCGTTCAATCATATAATATATAGATAAAATATTATAATATTTTACAAGGTGCTATCGATAGCTGCATATTATATTTACTGAAATTGTGTCTAAAACACTGTCAGTGTAGGTAGTCTAAAAATATCTGAGAAAAAATTCCAAGGATTAATATGAAAAATTAAGAATTTTGTGGTAAAATTGTTCAAAATCTAAATCATTTTTAAAATTTAAAAATTATCAAAGTTGAATAAAAAAAAGAAATTAGTAAACATTTTTAAACATTGTAAAACATCTTATGTTTTATTAATACCTATAATAGCTGCAAATAAAAGGATAATTTCCACAAAAAAAAATTATTTTTTAAACTAAAATTATATTTTAAATTTAATAATGAAAAAATTAAGATAATTTTTAATAATTATTATTATTATTATTGTTGTTATTTGATTTTGTTTTTTTATTATTATTTATTTTTTTAAGTATAAATTATAAATGTTAATGCCTTTGTAGTTTTAAACGAATATGTGGATGATTATTGATTATATTATATTATTATGTCTGTTGCATCAGTTCATTTATCCTATTTTTGATTTCAGACAACCTTGCTGAGAATAATTTATCATTTTTAGGAATATTTTTTTCGTGTACATTTTTACCTAGATTTGCCAATGTCATTTAATATTAGTATAACGATTATATTAAAACGAAAAATATATATGAAAAAAAACGATTTGGTACTTATTATAAAACTATAGATATTCATTTTGTTTTATACATAACTACTATCAACATGCTAAGTAAATAATGATTATCATCTATTACTATATAGTAGCTATATATAGTTAGACTACTGCGAAAAATTGGAAAATAACGATATCATATTATATCAATATACAGTAGTGAATAATGTTGAATTTGTATAAATGTACATATTTTATTTTTAATATAATACAATAAAGATACATTATTATAATTTATTATAAGTACTTGACGTGTTTTAGTTTATAGAACACATGTAAAACATGCATATCGTAAAGAAATTATTATATTTTTGTGTGTATTACGTGCATATTATAAGCTAAAACACAAAAAAATAATAATTTCTTTGAAACACGAATTTTAAATTTTTAACACGTATTATTAACAATATTTTACACACGAAATGGTGACTATGGGTCATTGACTTGTATATTTTCGTCGTAAGTAGTTTTAAACAGACTGTATTGTGGAAAAAAAACAATAAATATAAAAATAAACTAACATTTTGTTATTACATTGCGTCTGGTAGTTCTAAAAAATATAAATTTTAAATAAACAATATATGTTAATTTTTGCCTAAAAATTGTATACATTGTATAATATTTATTATTAAAAAAATGAATAAATATTACAATAATTTTGACCATAATTTATTTTGGACGCTCGAGATCGACAAATAAATTGTATTTGTCTTTACTCAATTTCTAAATCTAAACGATGGTTTTGAGAATGACCAACAATTCAAAATCATCTTTATTGATAATGGTCGTTGACTAATTAAAATATTTTTAAAAAATATACCAACATCTTTTAGCTTATAAAACATAACTTACAACATTATTTTTATATGAGCTAATACTGACCGTTTAACCTAACCTATTTAAAATTGTTTCTTATAAGATTTAAATATAGTATTAAGACAAACAAATACTATCAAAATAATGTTATAACGTTGAAGATAAAAAAAAAAAGACTGTAGACGTTATTTTAATAAAATAAAATATAGAAAAAAAATATTCATTAAATGCTATTAGTTTTTAAATTTAATTTTTAATAATTAGAATTGTGTGTTTACATAAAATAAAATTATGGTATGGTCATTTGTATTTCAATTTGTTTATGTATTATTTTGATCGTTGTTATTAGTTCAAGGTAAAATACATTGATGCCGATGACAGATACTAACTAAAAAAACCTCTATGACAATATTTCAAACAATCAATAATATTTTAACAGTACTTACAATGTGAATTACACATATATACTATATAGCATTATACACGAATCACGATGTACTCGTATAATACAATTATTTTTTAAAAATGATTTTTATAAAAAAAAAAACCATTGTATTATAACTTATTTTTGTCAAAATATTCCTAACCTACAAATATTTATATTTTATTTACTTAATTATCATGATTATTAACAATTTTGTTAATTTCATAATAATAATTAATACCTATCTAATGATTTATTGAGCATTAAATAAAACACTACGTCTCCTATTACTTACTATCATTGTCAAATCCATGGACGTAGATGCATGACCTTTATATATATATATATATTATATATACTTTATACATTATAACAATAATAGAAAAAATGATATAATCTTATGCTATAATTTTTTTTTTACGAAAATTAACTAGTTTTTTGGGGTATCATCTCTCCCATCAATCAAAATTCTTGCCTATGCCACCGGTTAAATCTTGAATATTATGTTATAATATATGAAATGTGTATAATAAAAAAAATGTTGTGTCTATGTAATTTTAATATTTTTAACTTCTATATTAAATTTTTCAAATTTATTTACTAAAATTAATAAAAAAATTCTATCATACATAATAGCAAAAAAAATATTATAATAATAATAATTATAATAATTTTTTGTTTATAAACTGTCTAAAAAATAAAAAATATATTTTAAATTGAACTGTTATAAGAAAATTTTTTAGTAAATGTTTGATAAAAACGTCAAATTTAATTTTTATTTTATCCAGTGATCTTGTAATGTATCTACTAGGAAATTTCCTCTTTTGACTTAAATATAAATAATATCCAATTTTCCACTATAGATATCTATAGGAGTTCGTTAAATACTGGAGAATTATTTCTGTTAGAAAAAAATATATATATATATAAAGTATTTAGGTATTTTAATTACACAACCTATAGTCTAAAAAAACAAAGTATTCTTACATAACTAAGTAAAACTGTACCTAATCGTCCCGATCATTTAGGTATACATTATACATTAAACATGAAATTTTATAAAAGCCATGTTATTGTACTAAGGTAAATCATATTAAAATATAAAAATACAAACATTAAGCGTTTTGCATTTTTATGTCAATAATCACAATGGGCGTACCGGTTAACACATGTAATATTGTAAATGGTTGTTACTTATGAGTTAAAATAAATACATACATTAAATTCACTAATATAAAATTATCCGCTATGCACTCTGAAACTATTAAACTGATTTTGAAATTACGATTAATGTGTGTGATTTGGTCTCCATCGCACTAGATAAAATTGTTATTGTCCCGATTGATTACCTACTTAAATGTACATCTTTATTATGTTTTTAGGGTTGAACGATTATTTAATCGATTATTTTTAACAAATGATACATTATCGTTTAATTTATTGAAAAAATGCAACGCTGGTACAATATTGTGTACCTAAAGTTGATATGTCGGAAACATCATCAATACACCAAAATCAGAAAACCAAAAATAGTATTTATCCTCCCGCTAAATGTTAGCATTAGACAAGTGAATTTAACATGGATGCATTTTATACAGGCAACAAAGTAGACGAAGTTTAGCTAGTATAATAATATATTATTATAATAAATTAGACATTTATTTAATATTTGAATATATTTGGCTAAAAAAATGTAGGTACAGACGTACAGTAAAACCTCAATAAGACGGAACTTCGGTAAAACGGAAACGCTGTTAACACGGAAAAATTGCATGATCCCAAGCGATTCCATTTTATCGAGGTTTCATTGTATTAGTAGCTACATATAATATAGTGTATTATTATTATTATGATTAATGTATAGCAATGTTTAACAATAAAATAATGATTTTATCAATCAAATGAATACCAATGAACAATAGACAATAATTATTTAGTCACACCGCTTAATTAAAATTATTACAAAACAGTAAATATAAAATATGAATATAATTAGGTACTATAATATTTAGTTGTGAATTAAATATCACTTATAATATAATATGTATTTACATAATTATCAATTAGTACGTCTTTATATTTTTTATTTGTATTTTGTAACAGTAACACACATTAAACTATAAGCGTACTTTTTTATGTTAGGCTTATAAATATTTTATGAATTTTAATACAGGATTTATATTATTCGATCACTCACATTTATAATAGCGTGTAATAAATAATAATAAATTGTTATTGATGAATAATAAACTTATGCATGAATATTATTGAGATCATTTTGTACATTTCATAATAATTAGTTCAAAAAACCAATGCGTATGGCTTAGTTAAGTACCTATTGAGGATCGTTGTCATGCTATTGTAACTAAACTAATTCATATAGATTAATTTAGGAAGCCTTTACGTGTATAGGCCTATACTTACCTAAAACTTATACATTGTTCTTAAATTAAAATGTACATAACACTGTAGGTAGAAAAATAAAATTATTTTCAGAATTTATTGTGTATATTATATAATAATACAACGTCGTTAAATTTACGAAATACTGTGTAAACATTATCCACGGCTTTGATGTAGCTAAATTACCTATCCAGAACGCCGTGTGATCATACTTCGATAATTTATTGAAATACACGAAAAAATAAATAGTATATGCGCCTTAGGAAATACCGGAAATGTCCATTAATTAATTAAGGTATGTATTACTTAAGATAAATTTATAAAATAGATATTTTAAATTCATAAAAAAAAAGCAATTTAAAAATAATTATGTTGATAAATGTCGTAATCATTTGATTACATTTTGAATAAAACCACCATTATTTTTAAATTCTACGGGTGGTTTAGTAATATTTAACTATAGATTGCTGCATTAAAAAGAAAAATAATACTTTCAAAATTTCAAAATTCAAATACGGTATCTTAATTCGTTGATTGTTTGATATACAAATAATATTAATTATAGACACCAGACGTGTATACAAATAACAAAATGAATAACGACACTTACACCTAGTGACATAAATGATCATTCAACATTTAACAGATTAATAATCAGTCGTGCATCATTTGTGCAAGTGGTTTCGCATAATAGTATTATTTATAGTTTAAAGCTAATATAAATAGGCTAGAAAGTTTAAAAATACGCCAAAAATAGTAAAATAAAAATAAATAATTAAGTAATTAAAATAAAATAGATTTAATCAAATTAATGTACGTTACCTACCTCATCGTTATATAGTTACTTTATCTCTGAGATGACTATTTATAGTATCCATTTTCTAATATATAACCGCACGAGATAATAATACGACAGTTTCTATTTAGATACTGTTGAACATTGACCTCAATGTACCACAAGGGTCTCGGTCATCTTCGATAATCAATGCAATTCGAAATCAATTGTGTTTCGCAGGTCGTAACCACTGTAGTTTCGGTTACCTATTATTATTTTTATTCACTGTTCCGATGACGCATTGTGGTGGTGGAGTTATTAGATTGTCCAATTATCGTAATTGCTTGTGTAAAAGTAAAAAAGGGGTTGGTCGGTCGCCGCGATTCTTTCGAACTTTCTAAATGGGGTGTTGAGTACATGTGGACAATAGGTATAAGCAGACTTGCATATATAGTCTACATTTTAGACTCTACAACATTACGCTACACTGGTGAAACAGAAAATAATAATAATAATAATAAATAAATAATACGAAACAGAAATAGGTCATGGTTATATCGCCTGACCCCGTAAAAACATTCGGCAATGAGCAGCAAAATACGAGTATAGATATTGGGTATATATATAGGATGATTCACCAAGCATGGCCGCCCTCATTTTTTTTATCGTATTCATTTGAAATCAACAGTTTTTAAATATGCTGAAATAAAAAAATACAAACATGAGTCCCTTTTATAGAGTAAATTATCTACCGGTTAATTGTTCTGAAAAATTGGACGCACCAAAATCAAAATTCAAACGACTACTCTTTGAGTAACTTAAATTTGTATATTGAAGATAATAGTTCCATGATGATGCATTTGGAAGATATGGAGGCTATGATAATTTAAAAATGTTAGTAATTAATATTAATCTATCAATATTTATCATTTATAAAAATGGGTCAAATAATTTAAACACTTGACTACATCTGTTTCATATTTTTGTAAAATTATTTTTAAGGAATATTATTCTTAGTATATAATAGCTTAAGATTACGTGTTTGAGTTAGGTACATTACAATTTTCATAAAAAAAATATCACCAAATAATTTACTGTAAAAAAGAGAATTTTCATTTGAAAAATAAAAGTCTGAATTGCCACAGTGCAATCCATAAGTAGTACAAAAAATACAAAGTTTTTTAAAATATTATCTTTAAGTAGTTATATTTAAAAGTTCCAAAACTCAGAATTTGAATAAATGTATTCATAAAGGAAAAAAAGTAGTTACCATACTCGGTGAATCACTCTGTATTAAAGTATTATAATATGTGTGTTTTCCTATATGTATAATAATATGATTGGCCCGGCTATATCGGATACTATGCTTGTAGAGAAACAATCAATATCTGACCTCTAATGTACATTACACGAGTTTGAATTACACTTATAATATATTATAATTATATCCTGATTGTCATCGTTTTGCCGCCGCAGTTTTATCTAATGCTTTACTATACGATTAAGACTGAGAATCATGAGTTAAAAAGTTATGTTACTCTAAATTAAGTCACATAACGAGATAATTTTTTTTAAATTAATTCCAAACTTGACAAGTTATTTATTTATTTATTTTTTTTTTTTTTTTTGTTTGAAAAGGAAGAATTTTTAATATTGCTATTTTTTAATTTGATTTTATTATTTCTTGAAAAGGTTATAAAATAGATTTGAATTTATATAAAATTTTGTATTAAATATTGATAGATCATCAATATTATAAGCTATAAAAGATAAATAATAACAAAATAAGGAATAGTATTTATAATAACTGTAGTAATTTTTCTAGTATTAAATTAAGATTCATCGGAAATTTCAGAAAAAAATTCTTCTAAATCTGATATAAAATTAGTTAACTTTATAGGTTGCTATCAGGAAAACAATGTGCATATTAGTTGTTATACCTAATGTCGTTGAACGGTACTAAAATTAATTTTAAAATAAAGTTAAGATCATAGTAATGACTCATGATGCACATTCGATGAATCTAAAAACGTTGACTGTTTGATCAATGTAATTTGCCTTCAAATTTTAGAAAAATAACTTTTCTTAAAAGCCACACACGGCTGTCTAAAAAAAAATTATAATAAAACTAATTAGATAAGAACATTTCAATTTTACAATGATGATTGACGTATTGTTCATAAGGTATTTTAAATCCTGTTACGTAGGAAGTATATTATAGCAAATAACGTTAATACTGACCTGTCTTAAGTTTCTGACACTTGTCGAATTAATATGAATGCATAACGAGTATTGACTATATTATAATCTATACATAAAAAATAAACTACTTATTGATACGGAAAACGATATTTAATCTCTAATAGGGACTGACCTATTTAAAGTTTTTGGCAAAGGAGTAGGTTTAAATTATGAAATAATTAATTATCTATATTATATAATATAATATGACACGGAAACACCAATAATATGAACATTTCTATTTTATGATCAAATTAATTTTTGTATAATACTATGTATAATTATGTGTTATAACATTTTTATCGAGTATTAAAACCAAATTTAACAGAACCGGCTCTGAAGCTTAAAAACTCTAGAAATATTAAAAATTAGGACATATTTTAAATATTATCAAAACGATTCCGTAACCTATATTTTTAAACGAAAACTATCAAGTCTTACAATAATTATAAAGTTTGTTTTTACCTCCATTATCATTTTTTTTCTAGTATAAGAAGTGCTCTGATAAATTAATATTATTATTTTTTGATATATTTAATTTTTGTAGTATCTTTAAATTTAAATGGGTATTTATAATTGTATATTATTTTAATATAATATATTTGGTTATTTTATTTATGAATAACAATTAAACAGAAAATAAATTATACAATATAAAAACCTAATCTTAAAAAACCAATTATTGAAACCATAACCGGCTTAACCTTTTAATGAAATTAATTAGTACCATAACTAGATAACCGAAAAACAAAAAGTATGACATGGTAGTTAATCAGGGGTCGAACTACTGCCGATCCGAAAACGTGCAAATCAATCGATTGATCGATAATCAATCGATTATTTTTCAATTCGATATATATTATAGAATTTTACCATGTAACTCGTTGTACTTATATACTCGTATAATATTGCGTGACATCGGATCGTGGACATTTCAATTCAATCAATTCATAGCCCGACAATATTCAAATTCACCATAGGGATATAATTCACTATAATTTGAATATTGTATAAAATAAAATAATAATTACAATTAAATACAAATTAAAAGGAGAAATAATTAATTAAATAATCTACTGTCATTATAACAACCAAAAATATTTAAAAATGATATCTAATTTAATATAAATTTATAGAATAAAATAAGCGTTATATTGTTACATTTAATTCGTAATTGTGTGCACAATGTCATAAATACATTAAATAATCATTGCATTTATTTAATAAGTTATCTTTCTTTTTTTTAAACCTCTCGACAGCTAGATAGGTACATTATCAAATACTTGGATGACGGATATTTACAAACTAAGCAAAATAACGCGAGTGGACATTTTTAAATGGAGTGGGTCATGTATCCGTTCCAAAAAACAAACAATGAAAATCGAAAGTCATATAACACATAAAATTACGTGTAAAAAAATACATATAACTCGCACTTTGTTTGAAACTATTTGCATAAATTTGGTGACATTTATATACTTATATTATTTGTATATCGATATCGCCGAAATTTCCTTTAATAATATATTATATAAGTATATATTATGTTAAATAATAAATTTGAAAGGAATAGCAAAAAATGTTGATATTTGTCTCCAAAAAATAATTAATTATGTACGATAATACAAATATTTTATCATGGTTTTCAGAAATGTAAACTATAAAATATCAATAAGGCACATTAGAGAAATGTTTTTTATGCTCCACCACGACGTGCATAGAGTTTTGAATTAAAATATCATCGATACGTCAGATGGAAAATATTAATTAAATTTATTTTAATATTACACATAATAATATTGTCCACGTGTATTTTATTATTATTATAACTTACAAACCGTCAAGTCCAATATTTTCGTCGCAACAATATTAAAATATAGTCTAAAATGCATGCAGTTTTTTTCAACAATCGTGCCGTGTTCATATAGGCGAAACAAAAGTACGCAAAGTAATTTCCATTCCGCATCAATGATATTATAATAAATGATAACGACATAAGCTCGAATTTATAAACGAATGAATATTTTTATAAATTTGACTTAGAACAGTTCTGATGAACCGTCTTATCAGGGGTCACCAAATGACTACCCGGGAACAAAATATTTTATCCAACCTGCAGGCAAAGAATAACTACTATACTATACTATACTACGACAAGATTATAATATGTGTTATTACGAGATGAACTCAGAATTTTGATGGCCCGCGAAAAATTGTCCTTTTCCTAATTTGGCCCAAGAAAATTTTAAACCTGATACCTGATCTATATGCTTCATATTGTGTAGATTATAAGAGTAATACAATTAATATCAATAGTAAAACAAAAAATGTCAATTTCTATATTTTTGCATATTTTAGAGAAATGCATATATCTAAGCTATTTTTTTTATCTACATCGACAGTTCTATAATTTTTCTAGAACAAAGTTAACAAACATACTGTCAAAGATTTATAGTACTCAATTCAATATATTGATAAAATATTAAACAGAAAAATGATTTGATTGGATGAGGAGATGGTATTTTACGTCAATTCTATTACCTGTAATTTGCGACACCAATAGGTAAATTTAAGTACGTATATAATTTGAGCCAAACTACAATAATATAACATATGTATATTGCGCATATGCGCCACATCTATGAAGTAAAAATTAATTTTGGTAATTTGCACCACGTTAAAAAACGAAATGGGTTATGTAATCTGTGCCATACTTTTAACTTAAATTGTTGGAATTTATGTATACATTTACTTATAATTATAATATGACTGAGTTATATACTTTGAAATTATACTTATTTAATAATTTTTTTTTTTTTTTTAATTGCTTTCAATAATTGTATAGAAATGTATATAACTATTATAAAATTAACTTGATTGATCAATAATTAAAAATACAATATTATGTTAATTTGTAAAAAATATAATTCAGTTATTTAAAAGTGGCGCAAATTACAATTTTTGAAGGTTAAAGGATTGTTTTTGACGCAAATTACAGATGCCCGTGAATTTTGGTTTAAACGTCTTTAAAAAATATCTAAAATAATATAATATTAATTTATAACCGTGAAACTTTGAATATAATATACTATCTATAGATACAATCAAATCGTACAATAAACGTTATGTTATACTTATATTATGGAATTTTGTTTAATATGTAGTATGCTTCACGTGTGTGAAGATTACTATCTATTTCGTATTTTCAAGATAATATTTATTTATAATATGTTTTTTATTAAACGATAATTTGAAAGCTTTTATATATATTTTTACATATTAAATATGGATTTGTAAGTGCATATTTTTTTTCCAGCAATTCATAATAAATAATTCTTGGTCTTGTAAAAAATACTTTTAAAATCGTATAATTATTAATGTATATATACAAATAAACCTTTATGAATAAGTATATTTCATGATATATTTTATATTTTATAAATTTATACCCTATTATTATATTATTGTTATTAGCTTTTGAGTCAATACCACATTACCGTAAAATAGTGTCAATAAGTTCATGATATAAATAGATAGGTAATATCTTAAAATTGATTTACATGTTTTTAAGATTGCAATTCATATAACTAATAATAATATACCTAAGAGCTTTAAGGTAACCATTATTACAAAATAATTAATTTAATAATAATATCGAATTTGTGTAAAATTCCCGTTTTCCTTAATTTTTATTTGCTTATCATAATTACTAAGAAAAATACTAGGAATTTTTACTTTTGACCCCCAAAGTTGAAAGTACCAACAAGATTCAATGCCATAAAAGTTGCTGAAGTTGAAAATTGAAACAATGTCATGCCTAACGTGTCTCCAGCCACAATATAAACATACATTGTTGTAAAATCAATACATTCCTTACTCCACTCAGAATCTCAAAGTGTTTAAAATTCAAACTACTATGGTATTTAAATATATTATTTACTCATTACTTTAAACAGTTTAAACGACTGGTAATTATTTTCATATGCTGTGTTGTATCCACATATTATGTTAATTTTTTTTTTATGTTTTAGATACACAGATTTTGAAGAAAACTTTGGGTTGGCTCAAACAACACAAGAAATTCAAAAAAAGAAATATTTTTTTTTTTTCGAAAAAAGTCAGTAGGAAATTATCACACTTATCTTCTTAGGTTTAAAAGTTGATGGCAATACATTTTATTAAAAACTAATAATTTCAGTGGATCGTGTTATATTTTTTGTAATGTAGAAAGAAAAAATAAACGTTTTTCGAAAATTATATAGTCTTTTTTAAATTAGTAAACGGAAAAGAAAAAATATGTTTTTTGTACACCCGTTTAAAAGCTCAAGAATATACCATAAGCCATAAAATAATGATTAGTCTTCAATAGGTCTACATTGTTTTAAATAATTTGAATACATTAAAGGTCTTATCTTTTCGAATGATATAAAATGGACGTACGACGTAGTACGTTTCAAAGTGCATTGACTTTTGCGATGGCGCTTCGTCTACTCACCACGATGTTTGGATTTATTTTCAGCGATGGGCACTATGGGAACTCAAGTAAAACATCTACTTCCAAAAACATAGTAATAGGTACGTACACTGTACAGTACTGACATTACTTACCGGGTGATCAATTAAACTATTAATGGTTTTGAAAATATTTATTTTTCAATTAAAAAACAACGATTTTCTGAAAAAAAATGTATTTTCAATATTATTTGTTATTGTTTTTAATGGTTTTTTTTTAATAATAACATTCATTATAAGTAATTTATTATTTAAAAGCAAAATATTTTTTAAACTACTTTGATATAAAAACGAAAAAAGTTGGTCCACTATAATACTTAGTAGGTACTCACTCATCTACTCGGCTTGTATATATTTCAAATTAAAATACTTATATAATTAATAAACTAATTATCCGAAATTTAATTTTTAATTAAATTAAATACTCCGAATAATATTTTGCTTTTGAAAATAAAAAACTGTTATTGTCATTCAAAAAAGTAAAAAAAAAAAACTTAAAATATATAATGTTTTTTTTTTGTAACGATTTAAAATTATCTGAATGAATATTTTTAAAAATGTGTTTTCTGAAATAATGAGTACCATTTTTTTAATAGAGCATAATTACAGTATCACATACTTAAAATAGCATTATTCAAAGTATCTTGTTATTTTATTTACTTACAGAAGTAATTGCTGAAATTGTTTCACATTAAGTACTAAAAAATAACTAACAAAATTATAAGATACATATTTTAATTCAAAAATAACCTTGATTTTTTATAGATTATTCAATAGAATAAAACGAAAAGGCATTAATGACTGCCATAGAGAAAATATCTGACCAATAATCACTTACCGACGTATAAATATAATAGATAATATTATACACATCTTACAATTCATACTAATATAATGTTCTCAGATTTATATCAATTTTTTTATGTATTATTTTTAGAAAATTAATTTTCTTACATAAACTAAAACGTATAGTCATAATATTTTAATAATTTAATATTATATCAAACAAATGTGATAATAAACATAAGTGATTATGTATTTTGTCATTCAAAAAAGTAAAAAAAAAAAAACTTAAAATATATAATGTTTTAACAGTGTTACACCTTTTGCATACAAATTTATACATTCGAATAATACTATATAATAGACGAAAAACCAAAAATTAGATCAATAGTACACATATTAAAAATTTTCAAATAGTAACCATAATTAAACACGCAAATATGGAATGGTTAGGTTAGATGGATTCTTGATAAATTAAAACTTTTTTTTTTAATATAAAAATATATTTAAAATCAGGACTGAAATTTGTTAAATTCGCGAGGAACATTAAAGGTAAATTTTAAATATAATTGAAATAATATTATATTGTAGAGACCGTAAAAACCATGTGCACCTAAAATACTAATAATTATTTTAGTTTTATTGTTTTAAAAGAAAACTGTGACAGCTTGAATGTATTGAATATTATAATACATTCTTAATTAATCAATTTACGTTGAAAATAATAGCTAATTTAAAAAATGTATATATTATAATATAATATTGTAATCTATATATTGTTTATACGGATCGTGGTACAAGTGGTGGACAACTTGACAAATTCGTTTTTATATTTTACGGTTCTTGCTGCAAATGAAACTCAAAATATATTGCAAAACATATCTATGTATGATAAAGTCATTATATTTGTTCATGGCTACTATTTAAACATGAAAAAAAAAAAATACTGAAGACGAAACAAATATTGTTTTACTAAATTATTCACGCGATTGTTATAAAATGAAACGTTTTTGAAAGTTAGCTACTAGTATTATAGTAGAAATAAATGTCGATGAACTTATAACTTACAAGGTCTATTTATTTATCGTTAAACCTTATTAAATTATGATAAAAATGATACTCTCAATCTTGTAGTGGTACTTTTCTCCAGTAGTAATAATTTATATTTTTTTTAATACCGTTTAAATATTAGTGTCCATCACGTAAACAACAAATGTTTACGTTATACTTGCATTTTAAAGATGTAGAGAAGTATGTTGTTTAGAAATGAATTATTAATGACAATTTTCGAATTGCTTTATTAGTAAAATTATACTTCTTAATTAAATATAATAAAATGTGTTAATTGAGTTAATATGTCCAATCTTATAATACTTATTGAACAAATTAAAAACGAATACGATATGTATTAATTTAATGTAAGCACACAGTAAATGTAAGTACCTCATAAATGCTTACACATAAAGATCATAAACAGTTATATAAATAATTTATATAAGAATTGTTTCATTCCAATAATTTTTGAGTGATGACAACATAGCTAATTTTGTGGTGGTTGTCGTTTTTACTTTTAGTCCCAATATAAATAACATAATATAATATAATAAAACTGATTAAGTAATAAAAATATTATATCGATACAGTTATAAAAATATATATAATTTATTAATATTTATTTTTACATTACATATGTACATTATATTTCCGATAATAAAATGATATTTAAAAATTAATAATAAATTTAAAATTAGATACTAAATAAATACTTATATCAATAATAAATATTTGAAAATATAATCATTAATAATTACATTTATACTATTTACCTACCGTCTACCACAAAAATTGAAGTATTTGACATTGAAAATTAATATTCTTAACTCCATTAAAAACGTTCAAAAACCAAATTATTCAAATTAGATACCTGCGTCATGTTTGTATAAAAGAATGTTTTGTATTAGTTTTGAGTACAATCAGGTAAAAAGGTACCCAAAGTTTATTTCAACTATTTTATGTGCTAGTCAGTAAATACATAAAATAGGCTAAACTAAAAATAATTCTTTCGTGACAATAGTTTCAGATAAATCGAAGTATTAATTAAGTTTATTTTATTTTACCATGTTACATTAACATTATCACCTATACCTAAAAACCAATAGTTTCATTCGTAAGTATATAAAGGATACAGCCACTGTTTTACAAATCATTTTACTATAACTTTAAATTCCAATAGCTAATAACGTTTACGCCATTTATAGTTATAACATTAATATATTATGAACATATTGTTTTCATCATTATTTATTACCTGTTAATTATCTGGTATTTAACAAATGAATATTTAAAAAACCTGATTAGTCACTTAACTGTTTATTTGTGTAACGTGTTAATGAGTAGACTAAGTAAGTAACGTCAACATAACGAACGTGTTAAATTTGAATTCGATGTTAGAAAAAAAATCACGAAAAATATCTCTGAACAGACACTGTCCATTTCAGCCTATTTCTCAAAATAGGTACTTTATTTTAGATTTTGAATAGAGCAAAGAATGTATCGATTTACAATGATGTGAATTTTTTGTTTATTTTTGTGTCTGATTTTTTTTTCTAGTAAAAAATGCTTAGATCATTTCAAGATACCACCGAGAGGATAGTAACTAATATCAAATTGAAGCTAGTAATTATTTTAGAGATGTCAAACTTTAAAATATTCAGTAATTATTAATAAGACATGGGTTAAACTAACTGTTATCAAAAACAAATCGTAGGTATATCTCATATATTATAATTACATATAGATATTAAAAATTTTATAAGATATTATTTTTATCATTATTAACTTCATAAGTTCAAATTTACAAGTATATTTTTTTTAAGTATCAAACTTTTTGACCAAGCTTATTATTGTTTATTTTTAAATAAGAATAATACTTAATGTTTTGTTCTTAACGTATAAAAATATTATTTGTGTATTCGAGATAACGAAAAACGATTAATTCCATTTCGAGTTATCGAGAGCAAAACACTTCTATGTGTAATGGTAGTTTCGAGGGGATTTCAATGTAGTTCGAGATAACGAAGTTGGACATAATAAGAATCTACTGTATTAAAAGGAAAATTAGGATTTTACTTATTTTGTTGTAATTCTACAATTATTATTCATTGGTATTCGAATTTTTTATTGTGTGAACGGCGTATACTATAATTTAAAACTAACTATAAACATTGGCATTTTCCATACGTTCATATTATTTTAATAGATTAACTACAACGCTAAAACTATGAGACTTGTATATTATCGCAATGTAAGATCTAATAACCCGAAAGTATACTTTTACTACAAAGGTCTTCAAACCCTACCGTTTAAATTCAAATATAATATGCTGCGTAGAGTTCTGAGAACCGTTACAATACATAGCTTTATAATATATAGAAAAATATTTAGGAATGGCCTCCTTAGAAATTCTTTGAAAACGTTTTAAAAAAATTAATATTGCCCTGTGATATTTTTTTTTTGTAAAACGGGTATTTTTAATGTAAATTAATAATCAAAATACAAGAAATCTTGAAAAATTATTATAGCTATCTCATCAAAGTTAATGTTATTGGGTCAATTCATCCTGCGTGGCAGTCAACCTGTCAAGCTATTCATACCAAAACGTGTTTGTCATGTAAACTATTCTTCGTATAGTACATCTGTATTGACTCATTACAACGTATAACAGCTAGCAATAAAATTTTAAATTATGTTGAATTAATTATTTTTATAAATTATTATGTTACACATTTATTTAAGACAAAAATTAGTTTAACTTATTTTTAAGAATGCATTGTATAAAATATTGACATTTTTAGGTATTTTACTTGAATAATTTATTTTCAAATACTAGAATTTGGTGTAATATTCATCCTATAAAAAGATAAAATAGTAAACAATATTATTTTATAGGACACTCTGTCACTCTCTGTCACCATCAATTTACGATGTTATTTTTATATTTTGTAAACATTTAGTTCAAATATTATGTTATGATTCAATTTACTTAATCTGTGATTAGTACTTTTCTTCATATTTGATTAAATTTTACATTTTAATATTTTCCATAGAATACAGAAATCAAGAAAATGTGTAGGTATTCACATTTTTATAGATAAGTATTTTCATTGGCAATATATATGCAGTAGATTCTCGTTATGTCGAATATCAAAGGAGACAGAAAAAGTTCTATGCATCAAAAACTTCGATATATTGAGTTTTATTAAAATTCTTAAAAAAATTGGTAAATAATAATAAATATCAATAAATTACAATAATGAATAAATTCATTTTTTTTAAAATCTGCCATTACAGTTTCTTTAATATTACTTTTGTTTTTGTAAGAATCTAAAAATTAATTTGTGCTCGAGATAACGAACAAATTGAGATATCAACGTTCGACATTTTAATATGGTCATTAACTAGTTAAAAAGTTAAGTTTTTTTTTTAGCTTTTTAGCTTAACAGGTTTGATTGATTTAGTAAAAATAATCGATCTAACTAAAATTAAAAATGTTTTTGAAATTATTAGTGTTAATGGTTTTATTTTTGATTATTGTATTGAAATTTTAAAATCAAAATAATCTAAGACTATAATAATAATATTACTAACTCATAAGAGGACGTCTCACTAGCATGTGTTGTCTCCGTCTTACACGCGTACGACATAGTAAATTTTCGTTCACCAGTTTCAATAATGTGTTTTTAGTTTTAATATTAGAGTGAATTGACCTATTATCAAACTTTTAAGTAAGAACATTATCTGTGTTCTCTTGATGGCTTTTTACGATATTTTAATTTTTAGGTAAGTTCTGATCATTTTCAAATATTTAATAATTTCATACTCATAACTCACCTAAAAATTAAAATATCGTAAAAATCTAACGAGAGAACACTGATAATGTTCTTACCTAAAAGTTTGATAATAGGTCAATTCACTCTAATATTAAAACTAAAAGCACACTATTGAAACTGGTGAACGAAAATTTACTATGTCGTACTTGTGTAAGACGGAGACAACACATTCGGGTGAAACGTCCTTATAAGTAATAATGCTACAATTTTTTTTATGTTATTTGATCAAATAATATAATACATGAATGAGAAGAACATATTTTTTACCCGACCCACGTACTAATTAAAAATGTAGGTTAATTTTTTGTTAAACTTAAATGTTATTATTTTCCATATTAATTTTAAACTTAGTGAGCTTAGTTTATTATTTGTCAATTACTAACTTCTAACATACCTAACAATCTTGTTTTTATTCAATATAACCTAACTTGAATTAATTATTTTTATTAACTTACTCGCCTTTGTAATATTATATCTATGTATACATTAAGTTAGGGTACAGGTTGCTACCTGTTGCAATACATAAACATTATTATAATAATTCAAAACTAGGCAAAGAAAACATTTATGTTATAATATATGTAACAATATTTATAATTATATTCTCGGTCATTAAATATTAGAAGGTCAATAAAAATTATGTATTAACATAGAAAACTAGGTTATAATATTATGATTTAGATACATGATGAGAAGACAAAAAATGATTTTTTGGCAGCGGTTGTTATCGACAATCGGCCATTTAATAAAGCACTGGTGTCAATAAAGTGATTTTATTTTAATTATGTGCGTTTTGTTTTATTAATAACCGTTGAAAATTCTGTGTGAGTCGTGGAATAGAGCCAAAATTAAACAGTTTTTCGACGATGGATGGCTTTGGAGAGGACCGGATACTACTAGCTATATATTATTGACTATAACGATTTTTCGATCCGTTAGATAATTTGGTTTAGCTACCACCGTGGAGTAGTGGAGTGTCGTTCACCGTGTAATCGGGTACAAAATTCAACTAGAGCAAAAACTGCACTAATTTACGAAATCTATTTTTCAAATTCGAAATGGTACTTATTTCCACACCAGAAAATAAAGATTAAATGTTGTACTCGAACGTCTAAACTATCCTGAGATATATGAATCTGTATCTCAACATTTGAACCCATTATACCCAAGTCCCATAGTTTTGTTCCGGATTTTGGCCCATCAAATGGATTTATTTATATCGACTGTAACCACCTTTCATCGAGTAGGTAGTACTTATTGTAAAAATAAATATAAAAACCACTCGCACAATATTACCGTTTAAAGTTTTTACGTAAAATATTGTTGTATAATAACGATATTTTCCCGGAATTGTGGACACAATTTCGTCATTTTACAGAACATAATTATATAATATCAAAATCAATACAGTTGAAAATTACCGGAAATAAACTATCGGATATCAAGTGTCACGACCAATGAAAGCTTAATACGCATAATAATTATATGCACATAATATAGTATATTATATAGTATATACCATATTATGTACAATGTTATACATCTGTCTTTAGTGCCATTTAAAATATGTTTGCCCTCAAAAACGAATATTGTACATAATATATTGTTTCGTCTACAACTTATTGAGATTGGTAAAGATCGTTTAAAAAATTCTTGAACGTTAATCAACTCAATATGATGCCAATTATTCCATCGATACAAAAAACGTTCAGTACATTTTTTCTCATCAAACTATATGTATTATGTGTAAAAAAAAAGCGTTAAAAATAATAAGCTGTAGTTAATTATTCATAATACGACTATACATTATTTAAGCTCCAGACACTGCGTCGAGTGCACGAATGATCGTGTAACCTTGACCAAATCTAGAGTTAGGGGTGGTCCCAATATTATATATAAGGACGAACAGGGTTAACTAATCTCATATTTATTAATTCATTACAAGCGAGACGAAACGAAAATTATATTGTTTTTTACCTATTAATAGATTAATTTCGCGTTTATCGAGCAGTTCGGCTATCAGTAGCGTGCAAGTCTGCAGTATGTCGTACTAAATGTAATATTATTGTCGATCGTCATAATTATACTATCGTTAAAAAAATCACGATCGTGATTATCACACACTGCCGTGACGTCGACAAAAAATACACCGATAGTGTGCGTTTACCTGTGTCCAGACAAATTCCCATAGTCCCATTCACCGGGTTTCAATTCGAACGGCACGACTCGCGGACCGCAGGCATCACGTCTACGGTCGCCCTGTGTACGCGCGGACAGCTATAGAGTCGGCCTTCGGTCTGACGTGCGCGGTTCCCTGCAGCGGGTGCGGGTGGGCGCACGCCGGCGTGTGTGTCTCGCTTAACCGGGTTCGCTGGGGTCGCACATGTCCAGACACCGCCGCTGAAATCGGGTATGCACGTTGTTCTGATAACGGTCGTGCGCGTTATTAGTGGAACGACGACGACTCGGGAACGGAACTCGGACGACGGATAGGCGTCAGGTCAGGCGGGGTCCTATAGAAACTACGATTATTATATTATTATTATTTTCACTACTATAGATACCGTAACGATATTATGTTATGCCGTTCGGACGATCGGCGACGAACGGTGACGGACGAACACTGACTCAGCGGGTGTGTGTATGCGCCTACCTGCCGACTTTTTTTTATATATACCGTAATTATGACTCGGTCTTGACCGCACCGTCGCCCGCGGACGCCTATCGTCGGCAACCAGCGCCGATGCGCCCTCAGTGGCCGATGCGCCCTCGGTGACCGATGCCTTGTGTTCACACGACGTCACGTCACGTAAAAAATAAAAGCCAGAAAATTCCGGTCTGTACCTACAATAGATGATTAGAATATTTCGTCGTTGAGTTATTTGGCCCAACGGCATGACAAAAAGGAGGGGGGTACAGGGGACTTGTGCACCCCCAAAAAATAAAATACTTTTTCTATTATATTTTGATTATTATTATCAAGTAAATATTATCATATAAATAAATTGTCTTGATTCATTAGATATAGTAATTTATTTAACTTTTTACAAGGCAATACCATAAAATTAATCTAAAATCTAAGTATTTCAAAAATGTCTTTTTACATTGTACATATTATATATTTTATATAAAATATAATTATTTACGAAAACGTTTCAAATGCCAACAAATAAAAAGTTTAGTCACAACAAAATAACTATAATTGTAGTTCTTTGTTTAAATATCCAATTTCAACAAAATTTTATCCAACTTTAATCGCTCATATAAATTATTTGTTTTAGGTATTTCAAATACTGAAAAACTAAATACATTATTGTAAAATTAATACATTTATCGTTCCGCTCAGAATCTAAAGTTGAACATTTCGAATATTTTCAAAATTTTTATGAAAACTTTCTACTATAAAAAAATATGTAAAATAGTATGATAAATTTAAAAAAATGTTAATGTTTAAATTTAAATTAGTAGTTAAATCACGCTCTTGCACATAAGTCGGCTGTTGAATTTTCACTTTAACTTGAAGAGTATAAAAAGATATATACTAAAATTTTCCGCAGCTTAAAATAATAAGTTGCATCCAAAAACCGCACTTTCTTTAAATCGACAGTCAAATATCAATAGACTACACACTATAATATCAGTTCATTGTGCATCAGCAAAATATCACACCTTATATTCAATCTCGATCTACAGACCAGCACAGGCATGTCAAATTGTCAAACACAACTCATTTTTTTGTGGCCCGCGACTACCAATATTAATACACAAGCAAAAATAATAGTAAAATATTAATGTCGTGTCACAACTATCTTAGATTCTTAGAGAATTGTGTAATGTTAATGTTAACTTTTTTTTAGCTTTTTTAATTTAGCTGTGAAGTTATTTAAGACGGTTTTGCCCAGAAATTTAAATATATTAATTTTTTTAATTCTTTATTTTAACATTATAAAAGTACCTAATATTATTATTTGTTTATTTTTATACGAGTACTTAATATCATTATATTTTTATTATTATTTAAGTGTATTCAATTATATTTGTACAATAATATTTATTTTATGATTATTTGTATTTAATATTAGCGAACGCATTTAAGACACTACGGTTTTGCCCAAATGAGGTTGGTCTTAACTAGGTTTGCCTGGTCAAAAGCCGAAATATGACATTTTACCAATAGATTATGGGCAGTTCGCGTTTTGTCTGGGCATTTCTGAGGTTTGCCCGATTTTGACTTTTGCTGTAACATATATGTATATATAATATATGAATAGATTCCTAGATTCCTAATATGGGAGCCATGATGATTAAATTATTCAAAAATTATAGTCATCTATTAATATTTTAAAATTATCAAAAACTATCTAAATCTAATAAAAGTAAGTACTACATTAAATATTATATTTATGTATATCTATTGTATATATTTTAAAACTATGTTTAAGGACTTTTAAAATTCATAATACATACTTTAAATAACTCTAAAAATTCTTGTTTGAATTTTGGTTCAGATATATTAACATTTATCATACAAATCGTCAGCTTTTAATTTACAGTAAAAAAGATACTCAATGACAAAGTATACACTTGAAGCCTGCTACAGACATTAAAAATTAAATCGCAGGCTATTTATTCTGGCAGTTATATACGTATAAGTAATAGCGTAATGCATACGGAGTGATCCGTTTAAGGCAAGTTAATTTCAACAACCACTAAAGGTTTTTGAAAATATTTTTTTACATAATTATAATTCTTACTCTATTCTTAGTTTTTACTCTTTTGAACAACAATATGCATTTTTAATTTCATATCTCGAAGCATAGTATTATACGGAGTATTTATATTTTAAATCTATAAAAATAAAATATCGGACAAATAGTTTATTGGTAATGACTTTATGAGTTTTTAAAATTGAAATGAGTGGAGTAGTGTGCCAACATTTTGCACTCTGCTCTACTCAGCTAAACTTATACTTATAAGTTATAATTCATAAACTACTCATAAAAAATTGATTTTTATACATCGAAGTACTCCAAAAAATATTTTTCATTGAAACAAAAAATAAATGATAAAAAATGTAATTAAAAATGATAACAAGAAAAAATAAAAAATAAATTTATTTTTAAAAAAAATTGTTTCTTGATCATCCGGTATGTTAGGGCAAGTAATGCTCTATTACTAGAAACACTTGATAAATAAAAAATCAATCGAAACAAATATTGTTAAAAGAAATTACATATTTATTCTCACTCACAGTAATATTATAATATATTATATTGTCGTATCTTTTTACGTTCGTTTCAAACTGCCCAAATTATTTTGATAGGTATAGGTCATAATGGAACACTGATAAGTCTATTATTTTATAAGGTACACACCTATGTTATTGTATATGTCCTCGAATTTAATCTGATAATATAAATTGATTTATTCCAAAAGAAAATTATATATAATAATATAATAGTCATATTTTATTATTTTTATTATAGGGCAGGTACTGATATTTGATACCGATCAGGACGAGGAGTGTATTAGTATTAATATTTTACTATAATGCGTTTTATGTAACTTTTTGTTTCAATAAAAGCTTGGATTTAATAGCAAGTGGCCCTTATCAGAGCGTATTTATTTTATAGGAATGAATGAGCGGGTTACAGCCCCTCCCCCACCCACCCACCAACAATGAAAATTATTTCTGAGAACATTTGTAAAAATTAAGTATTTTATATATATTACATTGTCGGTATCAGAATATAAATATCATTGACACATTAACTATTAACTAGTTTTTCCTAGAAATTGGACCAAAAGTTTTTTCAGTAAATAATGGACTAATAGATGTTATTAATAGAAGTTCTAATCAATACGTCATACTAATTTATTTTAATATTATGTTTTTTCTTTTTGTATATAAATCATACTATTTATAATATATTTATTATTTTTACTAACTCTCGTGAAATAAAAATCTTGATATGCCCCAAACACTTACTTTTTATTTTAGAAATTTTCTCGATTTAGTGTTGTGAAGAAGTAGCTTTTTAAATTTTAAATAATTTTTACTCAAACCCTAAGAAAAATTACTGATAAATTCCCAAAAGACATTTAATATTTTAAAAAATATTTTTATACATTTGTTGTAGTCAAAAATTATTTATTCTATATCTTAGACTTGAAATTTTCATAATTCGTTTATTTCAGTTATGTATTATCTTTTGTAAAAATAACATAAACATAATTTTATAATTTGAATTCAACTTTAAATAAAAAAAATCACTACGGAACTAGGAGTGTTTACTGCAAAATTCAATAAATTTTAAATCATATTGTGCATCATACATCGTCTATTTTTATTTAGTATGCTAAGAAAAAAAGTATAAAAATTTGTGAAAATCAAATTCACTCGAGTAGCTATAGTATCAGTACATTTTTCAATTATCAAAAATAACGTGTATAATACAAACAATACTACAATATAAACGATAATTTTGAATAATTTCACACATAATATTTTTGTGATTTCGTAATTAATTCCCTGAAAAGCCTATAAAAATCGACTGTAAATAATTATTTTATAATATTAGTGTGCTAATATACATACAATTAATAGAGAAAAATAATAAAACGTTTTAAACACATTAAAACTGTGCGTGTGGAAAATGTCTTATCTACATTAGCAATGAATGTTATTAAAATAATAAGCACTGTTACGCAAGTTAATTATTAGATTGAATATTATAAAAATATTATATTTTGCAAAAACGTGCAATTCTGGAAACAGAGCTTTTATTGTAAAGCAAACTTATATCGTGACATCGTGTATAAATTGGTGTCTAATTGTCTAGTATAATTTGACTTAGAAATGTTGATTTCTGATTACCAGGTTGACAGATCTTTTACTACCGATTAATTCTGTTCAGTCGCGTTTTGTTAAGGTCAGGCATTTCTGAAATTATACACTTATCACTTAATGCATCCTGATGAAGTCTTTAAGAGAAAATAATTTTAGAAGTTTCTTCTATGTCTCTTCTTGGTATTAAATGTCAAGATTTAATGTTCAATAACTTCAAATTCAATTAACTTTTAAAATTATAAACAAACAACAAACTATAACTAAAAATAATAGCCTCACCTGTTAGTTCAAAAAATAAACCTAAAATGCTGGTAATTAATTTAACTCCAAACTGTTAGAATTTAGTAAGACCGATGTATGCCAATAATCAATATAATATATAAAATTAATTAAATAATAATTGGTCAAAATATTATAGAAATTATATTATTTTGTGGTTTACAAAAGTTTAAAATCATAAGTTTCGTGGTTTTGCAGCGGATTTTTCAAATGCTTACATAAAAAATGACCTCTAACTAAAACGTCAAATTAAAAAATAATGAGGTCATACGAAACTTTTAGAATACCACTACTAATGACATATCTGAAAGATGATAAGAGATAAGACAGGACAGGTAACAAAAAAAAGAAAAACCTATTGTAAATTAAATACATAACCTCTCTTTTCTAAAGAACCGAATAACAATTTAATCGAATAATCTTGTTAACTTCGATTGAATAAAATCATTAGAGTATAAGCAATTCAATTTAGAAAAATATATATTTAAATGTATTATAACATAATGCATAAAATGTATTCCATAAGGTACTCAGGACTCAGCAGTGCCACCCGATCAGGAACTTTTTGAGTACCAATTCTATAAAGTAAATCTCTATGCCAATTTCTTCGAAGTCTTCTATACACATTACCAAGAAGTCATATGGGTAATAACTAATAGTTGTTTAATTAGTGGATTACTACGAGAGTTCAAAATTGAAAAAAAATTATATTAATAATTTAATTTTGCTAACTGTTAAAGGGTAGGATTTTTTAGATTTTCATGAAAATTACGTTTATAATAATTATTAATGATACACAATGGAATTTCAGATTCTGAGTGCTCCACTCCGATAAATTAATACATTTTTCTCTACTCGGGTACTCAGATTCATTTTTCGTATACAATGGTATATCATTGAACTCAAACTTAACACACCCATAATAGTGACCCATTCGACATCTTATTTACACCATAAGATTCTACACCTTATTAAAATATTTAGCTAATTGAACCATTTAATCTACGAACCTATTCACAATAATATACTATAATACGAGGTATATTGTTGACTTTTAAGTCAATAACAATAATATATTAGGTAATGATATTATAATAAATAATAATATTCTGTATGAGATGTTTTTGACAATAATTAGTTTAATAATACCGAACGGGGTACGGAAAAATAAATTACTTATAATAATATAAATTATTTATAAAAAAATCCCTAGAAATAGATGAGAATAAATGCTGACGGCGTGTCTCCGCTCAGAATATTGTTTTGTATGTAATTTTTGTTTAATTTAAAATAATAATTCTCTCGCTTGTCCCGCCGGTAATAATTTTGAATACCTCATATTATACACCCAAGTGTGATATTTAATATGACGTCCATATTTAGATTACTAAAATTTTAAATTTGTTATCAAAAAATACGCAAAACAAGTGATATTATAACGACATTTTTCACCAGCATAATATGTTTTTACAAATTAATAAATGTACATGTATAGTAAGCGATTTATTGATCAAGTCAATCTAGTCTATGATCAGGTAATGATTTGAAAACGGCCTGCAAACATTTTGACATTAATCATTTGAAAACTTTATTCACTACATTGCACACGGAAAATATTTTTGGGAAGAAACTGACCACCTGCAGGCTATAATTCTAAGAATTTTATTTAATAAATGTATATTCTTAAAAGTAATACGGTGGGTCAATAAACTTTCGCAAAAAATATAATCGCATTTATCGTATAATATTACAAGATGTTATTAAATTATAAACCAAATATTAATTTACAATAGGACGGTGTCAATAGATTCCTAGTATACACAATAGTAGTACACTTCTTAAAATCAATATTTACATTTTGAAAATTTCATTGTAAATAATAATATACATAGCTAGTGGCAAAAAGTGAAAAGTTCTTACGAATCATATTTTTAGATTACAATAAAATAACTGAAATATTTATTTTTCGTTTAAATATTATTAAATTTTGTCGAAATTTGAAATGGTAATGTCTATAAAAACAATATTTTGCAATTTATTTTTGATAATATATTTAGGCGTATATATAAGAAAACCTTTGTAAAACCTTGTACTCTATTTCAAATCATAGTTTTTCAAATAGAAAATTTTATAGATTATTGACCGAAACATAATTTGCATCATTTTCGTGATTTTGATGAATTTCGTAAAAATTTTAACTTTGAATGCGGTTTGTAAAATAAAACGATTGATTTCGTTTATTTTTGATATATTAATTTTCAATAAGAAAAATGTGCGAGAAATCGTGTGCTAAATGATCAAGCTTTGTACTAACAGACATACGGCTTTTTTAAACTTCAGCCAATGAACATTACTAAATAATTTTTATACTTATCAATAGTGTATTGATATAATATTGCAATATGACGTATTTATCCACGAGTACGACATACACGTGTACTATTTTTAATGTATACATATTATATTATTATTATTATTATCATTATAATTAGTGACGAGTTTTAGATTTCGATTTAAATTTGTTTAATACGTTTGCGATAATCAGACGTTCTCGGGATGACGGTAATTTATTATGACTAAGCACTAATTGACATTATTAATATCACTTGTTCACAGATGATAAAAAGAAAAAATATCAATTGCGCGTGTCAAACAACAAATTATTATTATACTACACGCGTACACGTGTGTATAGTATGCACCTTCTACCTACAACGACTATATATCACAATATATTGTTTTCATCGTCGACGTGAAATTGCATATAAAGTGCACTGTAAAAAGAAAAAAAAATTGCTAAAACTGATTCGAACGCGTTCCTTCGAGATTTGCTTACGGTTTATTGCGTCTGCTATATTATTATTAATTACCATAATAGTGTTACCATGCAGTTTAATATTATTATTTATTTATTTATTATTATTATTATTACACGCGGTAGGTATTTGCATTTTTTTTTTCAAATTGAAATGATACTTTCATATAAATATATATACATGTATTGTGTCCTTGATTTGTGAACGGTTTATAAACAATAACGTCGAGAAATCGTACGCGTTATTAATAATACGTATAATATACGGTGATGGTTATAACTCCGGTTTTCACGAGAAACAAATCTCGTGATCAGTGTGATGCGTTTATTGACATTTGACAGTCAACGATCACGACCATAATATTATATTACCTATATCGTTATGATATAGGGCGGTCGAACGACTGTCTCGAAGACGCGTAAATATATCATTCACGTCTCAGTCTATGTACGACATTATGATTCAATTTTTTTTTTTCAGTTGTTATTGGCTGTCAGCTCTTTTTTCAACCCTTATCGACTCATTCCGTTATATTATATTATGTTCAACGATGCCATTACATGTACAAATCTTACATGATATTAAATTAATTGAAAAAACAATATTTTTAAACGAATAATAATAATAATATAAATGAGGTATTGACATTCTGCGGTCACGGATCCAGTGGGGCCTTAGTGTCTTTACGTGGAGAGTGGGGCTTTAAAAATGTTATATATTATATATAGATTTTTGTATAATAAATAGTTCATACGTCTTAAAGTCCATACATTTAAAAAAATAAATACAATTATTCATATCGTTATCAAATATATTCTATTGTGTACTAAAATTATAATTAAACTTTATAGCCGAAATAAATGTAGCCCTCTCGCTGTATTAGATTCCTAGATCGGCTAGATCTACACCAAATTTACTATCTATACTTAATCGGTAAATATTCACATAAATATATTGTTCACTACATACAAAATACTGATTTATAAACCTATTTCAATAATATGCTCTCCGAAACTCATCACTCATCAGTCGTATTTATCAACCAAAATATGTCATCATTATTATAAATTATTATTATGGTAATATTATTTTATTATTATTTTATTTTTATATGTTATTTGATCTTTTCCGTGACTGTTGCTGTGTATGCATTACACAGATATCATATGATATTATATTAAATACATTGTAATTAAGACTTATTAAAACCTTAGGGGTTATTGGGTTCAACATTTTTTTATTCGAACAATTTCTCTTCTAAAATGTGATGAATATTTCAATTTATCAGTTGTAATTTTCGTTTACACATAATTTATAACTATTAGGTGAATTCACAATTCAGTGCGAATATTGTCTTTGGTTTATGTTACAACACCGTATGATATATGATATCATACAATACAAACAGTAAATGTCAATGTTCTTTGATAATTTATTGTTATTGGTTCGAATCTTAGTGGAAATAATTAACTTACATAATCAAAGTTCTAAGTTGAAACCGTTCTTCAAACCTATTAGTCTAATAACAATATTCAATAAATAACAATGGTTTTTATTTTTTTAAATATATATACACATCGTATTCGTTTACTTCCTTTTACTAGCTGATTTGTCCCTGTCAAATGGCATGAAAATAATATGTATGCAAGGAACACACCGATGATATTTATAAACAGAAATTATAGTGATATAGTGATATAATAGACTTACAATCCTATCAGAATGGACAGAATGACTAACAAATAATTGACAATACAAGTTAATAATAAAAAAAACTGCGTTTTTTTATTAAATGCTCTGTTATCAAAGATAGATTACAATGTTTATCATAATAATATTACTAACAATTATCCATACCATTTATCGTCTATATTCTAAATTCACTTAAACCGATCTGTACCTACGCTGTATTCGGGTCCCGCAAGTTCATCGATTATATCCATAGTTGCCTTCCAATGTAATATCTAATTAAATCAGTTATAATTACCTTACTTATTTATTTGTTTTGATAAAATATTATTATTATAAGTATTATTAAAGACTTCAATTCATTTTTGGATTTTATGCGTTTCAATAATTAAATAAACGAATATTATGACGTATGACAACAAGTATTGCGCTGGTAAATATGAAATATGTTATATGGATATTATAATATTTTATTCTAATGTAATAGATTTTTGTCGGTGTTAATCTGAGAAAATAGTAGTTTTAAAAATAAATGTCATTTTCCGACATTTGTGCATTGAAACATATTATGAAACATAATTAAAATAAGACAAAAATTATGTAAAATATATTAAAATGATTATTAGGTATAATTTGTTTAATATTCTAATAATTTCTATAAATTTCAAGTCACTATAAATAAATTATTATTTTATTTTAAAATTATATAATAAAAATATTTAAATGTTTACATATGTTAAAAATATTATCAGCTGGTTTTAAGTTAGTTTTAAAATAAAAGACTAATAATTATTATCTCAATTAAATTAAATTACATTTATTAACTACTGCAATAGTTATTAATAATCATGAATCGCTTAAAATATTTTAGGTGCACACATGACGAAATAAATCTTTACAACGCGTTATGGTAAAATATTTATATAACCAGGTACCATTAACGCGGTGAAAAGAATATTAACAAAAATATATTTATGTAGGTACAATGTTATGTATTATTTGTAAATTATTAACCACCTAAATAACTATTGTAAAATGTATTAATTACAAACGCAAAATTTATATTGTAATAATATTATGGCATATTAAAATATAATAAACCAATTTATAATTGGTTGTCAATTGTAATTACAAATTTAACTTTTAAGCAATAAGATTCATAATCAAATGGACATTATAGTAACATAAACAGAATCAAACAGCTTGTTCCATTAATATAAATAACTTTGTGTAAAATAAAAAACCATAAAACGTTTTTTATTATACAAAAAAAATATTTTTTATTTTATTTCTGAATAAAAGTATTATTATAAGTATTCTAATAATACGTATTGAATATGAAATTAATAATGAGTAATGACTAACGTACTATTTCATTGGATTCGAATTCTTTCAGTGTATTTTCTTATTTCAAATTTAGGAACTTAAAACTTAGGAAATGTATAGAGAAAGCGATCGCCAATCGGGAAGATGAAATGGGTGGTTATCGATTCTATCCACTTAAAATGTATCTTTTGTTTTTCAACCAACACCTATTTCTACCAAAAATGTATCTTTCCCTTTTCCACCGATACTTGTTTCCATTAAATTAAATATTGACCAAATTTACTCATCAAAATAATGTTCTATGTTATTAAAAGCTATAATACAGTAAGTTTATTAAAAGATTAAATATTCATAAAATATTACAAACAATGAATACAATAATTTGTATATAATTATATTATTATAATACATATCCCTTAAATAAAATCCCAACAAAGACCTAATCACCTAATGTATGAAGCTCAAAAACGAATAATAAAAACATGGCAAAACCATTGGGATTTTATTCCAGACAACAAAAACTGAGGAACGTCTAAAGAATTGTTACCAAATGAATATAGCCTAACAACTCATTTAGAAGAGAACAAATAGTTATAAACAGAGCCAGAACAGGCCACTCCCAACTTATTCACTTATATTTAATAACTAATAGAAACTCGGTCCATCGTGCGATATGCAAGACTCCCCTTACAATTGCACTCATAATTATCTACTGAACCAAATACTCAACTACAAGTCTTCTCCTTAATAATCCTTCATTACTTGAAGAAGCACTCAATCAATACAATACCGTCAATATTTTTAAATTTTTCAAACAGACTTAGAAAAAAAAAAAAAAAACTGTAAATATTATATTATGTTATCCCTAGTATTGTAAAATGTCATTATAATATATGTAAATGTTACCCTAGGGCCTAGACTAATAATCATTGTTATTGAAGCCTTAATACAAAAAAAAAATTATATCATGAAAATAGTATTAAGCAATAATATCGTTACTCCAAAATCGTGGTCGGTTTAGTAAACATAATACGAAAGACAAATTATTTTTTTTTAATTACCTATTCAAACTAGGAGTAGGTAATCATCATATTATTATTTTGGATATTCGATTATGCTTTCGACGACTGTTCGTCATTTAATTCCACATTCTAAGAATATCTAAAATTTAATTTTTAATTCAATAATTAATAATTATATTATATTAGTAGCTACAATATAAAATATAATATAATAAATCATCTGTAATTCATAAATATTAAATAATATTTATGTTTTCAATTTGGGATCACATATTAATATTAATGACAGAGCAGTAAGTTAAATAAATATTAAATTCACGGTTTTCGTTATTTTTCAAAAACAGTTTATCCATAAAATATAATTATTTTTCTAATATTTTGTTATCGCTATATGGCTATATCGGCTTTGTTAAAGCAAGACAAAGAAACGCCAGTCAAGTGACCTGGTAAATCAAAAACAGTGAAAATGTCCCGTATTGTTTGATTATTTTTTCATTTTATTATTATTATTATTATTATTATTATTACAGGGCTTAGACTATGTCAAATGTGCATGTTATAGGCCCGAAATGGAACATGCTTTTGAAATGTTTAAATTTACAGTGTCATATGACAAAGCCGTTTATCGTTGACATTATTTTTTTGTAATAGGTATTGTAATATATCTAATTTTTTTTTTTGCTTTATTAATCGGCAAAGGTAATGACAGTAACAAACATTCAACATAATGAAGTAAATACATAATTATTATGGATGATGAGTGAACACAACCGCTACAATATAATATGAATATAAACTAAACATATAATATTATACTTTTAATAATAATAATAATAATATTTTCTTTGCTTAGCAGTAATAAAAATGAATAATACAATAGACAATAATACTGCTTTGCCTATCACTAAGGTAAACTTTGTGACGAAAAGCAGTCTCTAATAAATAGCGAAAAAAACTAATTATATTATATGATAAAAATAAATGAAATACTAAATATTAAAATATCGAACATACGAGTAAATACGTAATAATGTGTAAATAAATAATTGAATGCCTGTTATATTCGTATATTGTATAACCAATAATTCATAACATAATTTAATTAATACGAGTCAAAATAAAATTATTCTTTTTTAAAGCCCTATATTTTCACACATTAAAAAAAAATCAGCTTTTTTTAGTTGTATAGTCTTTTAAAATGTACCATGTTTTTTTTTAAAGATGCTATTATTATCAAGTAACCATTTTTTTTTTCATTAACTATTTAAAACGAATATTATACTATTTACAATTTTGTATACTGTGCACTAGAAGTTTTTCATATAATTGTAATTCAGTTGTTAGATAACTGTCATACAATCTGGTAGTTTTTATTTTAGGAATTATGAAATATTCAGATTGAGTATTAATACGCTAAATAGTATTATATTTATGGATAACCTATATTACATTTTTTATGGACATATATATTTTTTATTTTTTAAAGTAAAGTTGTATAACAATTAATATTTTGGTATCAATAATGTAATTGTCTACATTTTAACATAATGGTCTGTACTGCCCGTGTTATTATAGAGTTTGATCAGCTTTATGTTATTAGTGTTATTACTAATATTACTATGAAGAACACCGTTCAAGAAGTTTGATTTTAGTATATAACTATCGACCATCAATGCTTTCACTTCTGAATCCTACCACATGTAATTTGCCTAATCGATCATATTCATGATATCGAATATTGGGGCATGATACGGCACGATACGGCAATATATCTTATGATGGTTTTCTCACTGATGCAGTTCGACAAATCGCATGAGCCTCGTGACATTTTTCTACCCATTAAATCTCACAACTATAGTCTATAACGATTACATTTTTTTCTATTGCTTTTATTAAATCAATGAGTACGTAAGTACGTTTCGGGTACTAAATATTATGCTGTCTGATTATAAATTCTCGCGTGCGAGTCTTTCGGAGGTATAATAGGTTTCAATATGATCTGCCGACCTTTACTAATATAATATGACGTTCTATAATACCACTACTATCTACATATTTACCTAATTAATAACGTAAAATTCAGTAACTAATAAAAATAATAACCAGAATTCGTATTTTATATATTTAAAAAATGTAAGCATTTAAATTGTATTTGTACATATCCGTAACCTATGTATTTTGTTTTAAATGATTAAATGTACGCCTATCGTGGGTGCTTTTTAACTGGCAATCGGGCGTTGTTTTAAGTCAAACATATATTAATTAATTCGAGACGATATCAATTTCGATAAGACAGCATGTGACAGAAATACGCGTATGTATACCTAAATCTATACGCAAACATTTGTCCGTGAATTACAACAACATTCTGGTTACTTACAAAGTACACATTTTCTATGTATTTAAGAATTCAAGTTCTTTTAATCGTATGCTATCATTTTACTACTATAATATTTAGTAGATAGACACGGCGTATGCCGAAGTTTATTGAACTGTAAAATGACTATTTGTCTGCTAAAAACGCTTTTTTTTCTATGAAAAAAGCTAAACACCAATTATAATGGTCAAATAAATATACATTAAACAAATACCTCTATTTATTTTATAATTTTAAAAAGTTATAAACTTTAAACATATAAAATATTTTTAAAATTTTTACTTATATATGAAACATATACTTATATATTTAACTTTAGTTATGTACATTATAAACCTGTACACGCGATTTTACATAATTTTTGAGATTTAAATAATAGTTATACAGATCATTTTCGACATCCTTAATGACACTATTATATTATAAAAGAAAATATTGTTATTCAAGAAAACTAATATTCAGAAATATTATACACATATTATAATTAAAATAAACTAGAGGAATTCATATATTTTAATATTTACATAAAAAGTTCATAAATTACATTCACGGACAAACGGTAAAGAAATCACCGTCATAAAATAAATAATAATGATGGCGGTAAGTATACATTAAATCAACACAACGTGATCAAAGTTTAATAATATTATCATTTATGTATGTAAAATGTTAAATAAATGTTGTCAAAGATAAAGCTTTGTTCGGTTTCCTGTACGGACACGAACCGTATTGAGGTCTTTGTTGCTTGATAATATCTATTATGTTTTAAAATTAATAATTATTATTATAATAGCGTGGATCAGATTTTAAAAAAAAATAACGAATACAATTTTGTTTGAACGAGCCACGAGTAATTTATTTTTCTATTAGTAGTTCGGTATTTTAAAACTAATTTTTACCAAATACATTGCATATTATAATATAAAAAAATTAATATAATAATATTACTATAATAGTTATTAACTTAAAAACCGATGACATGAATGACCAGCATAAAATACCAGTTACCAAAAATTCGAATGACGTTAATTCTTATAAATTAATTAATAAATAATAACTTAACAATAATTACGCTGAATAAAATTTGAAAATAATAACATACATTATATGTCATGTTGTATATTGTATAAAAAGTACTACCTAAGTATTTTAGTAATTTACTTTTTTTTTTTTATTATTTATTTAATATACCTAACCCTCGGCAGCAAAAGCCATTGGGATTTACAAAAGAAATTTACAGTATATAATATACAATAGAGGATTATAAATCTTGTAAAATAATTAATTCATTCATTTTATAGTTTATTAATTTTGACGAGAATATGAAGTCGACTATTGATTTATTTGAATCCAAAGAATTTCTAAGCGATGTGGATATGTATTCTGATTGGTTAGCCTTTTCCCTGAACTCATTGTATGTGAGGCATTCTGTTAAGATATGTTTAATAGTCAATTGGACTACACACGAAAGGAAAATTGGTGGGTTTTCATTGTTCATAAGGAAGTTGTGCGATATTTGTAAATATGGTCATTGCATTGCAAAACCTGTTTATTGTTACCTCAAGTTTACTGAGTATATCCAGTGGATATGGCCAATATTTTGTTTTATCTCGTAGAACTTGATAATTTGAAGATTTCCAGCCTGCTTACCAAATGTGATGACATTTAATTTTAATCGATAATTGAACATCGTTTGGTTAGTTGGCAATATTATTGGTTAGTAAAAATATCGTTGTTTTTTTTTTGCTTCCAGGACTACCTTTTTGTTTCCTTCAATATTACAGTACTCCAAATCACTCTTTTGAACCCTTTATTTATTATTTCGAAAATAAGGTTTTAAATATTTCAGATGATATCTGATGAATTATGTACATTTTTAAGTCATTTATGGTGCTGTATTTTTTATATTATGTTCTTGAATTAATCGAATGAATTAATATTACGAAAACTTCAACAGTAAATATTAAGCATGAGTCAAGAAGTTTAAACTTTCGCACGGTATTTTTCCAGATTATCACGACCCCGGCCATCTCTCATGAATTTTTCGTCACTGATTTCGTTATTTAAAGAGAACATTTTTTGCTTGAATATAATTATTATTATTTAATAAAATTAAAAATGAATATTAAAATAATCAATAAATAATAATTTAGAAAACTATTTCACTGCATTTAAAAATTGCATTTTTACTTTTAATAAACATACCTATTAGCGTTTTAAAGTTTTTATTTTTTATCAATTATTTTATGACAAACATGGTGCACGATTATAGCCTATAAGCACTCCTTTTTATCATCAAATGTTTCTGATATGGGACTAGGTACTACCAATATGTACTATGCCTACCAGCCATGTAATAATATTATAAACACGCCTACATAGGTCTAGCACCGCCGATACAGCCGATTTTAATGTCATCACAAGTGCAGTATAGGTAATACGATATAACACTATGATAATACAACATACACACCAAACATGACGGCTGAAAGTTTAAAACGATGAGGGTGTTGACATATTGAAAAAAAAAATGAAAACGAAAAGTAGAGCACGTCACGCGTGCATCTATTGGACTAGACCTTGACACTTCTGTGGTGGCCGAATCTCTATGGCAACAGTCCCGATTCTTCGTTACATGCAAATAGTCACAATCTCACCATCTGAGTCCTCGCCAAATCGAATGGGGTAAAATATTAAATAGGTAGGTACATAACATCCAACCACATAATAATATATAAATATATTATGGTTGGTCAGTCAATCATTTATTATTATTATTATTATTATTGCATTTACTCGGACCACGTATATGTAGATACAATGTGCATGTCACGATAAAATACATTTTATCTGTTATCAATTACTCATCTACATTAACTTAACGCCTAATAATTATTGAATACCTATTATTATATTTTCTGGATTCCCAGACCAAGCCAATGCCTATATGCGTGTATAATTTCGACAACCGATGCTAGAAAAAAAAACTATAAAATTATAAAGGTAATATCACACATAGAGAATATAATATTATTATAATTCAATCCAACTCATCCTATATTTAAATATAAATAAAAAATGTATTATATTTTATATTGTAGCTACTTATTGAGTCTTGAGTAAATAGCATATAATATAATAAATTATATTATGCCATTTGCCGTGACCAAGGCTAGGGATTTATTAGTATTTCTTATAAACCCAAGTCCTTAGTATATTGGTTTTGTTTTATTATCGACCTATAAAACTAAACGGATACCATATAAAGTTTAAAAATAATATTGTTACAGGGTTACTGTATAGAACTTTCGACAGCGAATTTTGACCCGGCCTCGAATATAAGTATAAATTATCCGTATATTTTTGTTTTTAGCTCAGCAAATCCGTGATGCATCCCATCGAAATCGGCGTTACAGATGTATAAACCATAAATAATTCGAAGACTTGTTTTAACTGCTTTTGGAACTGTTCGTGTTTATAATAGCCTGGAAAAGTCGATAAAAACGAATCAAAACCGCCATAAGTGTAAATATTATAATTGTAGGTACCTACTATTTACATTTAACGTAACATAATAATATAAAGTGCCTATGTGCATAATGTATAGGTACATTATAATATACATAGTAAAAATACGAATTTATCAACCAATTAACGACAACAATCTATTATAGTGACCATAATGTTATAAGTATATACCGACAATTTTCCCTACCAATAATGTATAGCCTTGTACACATGTCTGATTTTATCAATCGATGGCCGAAAAAAATAAATATAAACAATAACTGTGGACTGAGAAATATAAAAACATTTGAAACCACCTACTTTAAATAAAATATGAATTCTGTGGTATATTTTTTTTTCAAATTTGAACTAATTCGATCGCGCAATAGTGCTTTATGTCTGATAAAACAAACTCTGATTTCGTCTATAGAATTTATAACGGTATATATTGTATTATCGTCATTTATATACGATTAAACATTAGGGTATATCATTATCACAATATATCACAATATAACGTATTATTCTGAATTATAATTAATATTCATGGAGAACGTTTACACTGTAAAGCATAATAGGATCATAAAACTGCAATTAAAATAATTAGCGTTGGTTTAGTCATATTATGTCCAGAAATACAGTTAAATTATCAGCAAGTATATAATAGAAATTATAATTTCTCGGATCACTAAAATATATTATTAATATTGACAATATGAAAACAACAAAAACCTAATCTTTTTTTACTATTCATCTATGTATAGTGTATCTTTTTTTTCTACATTGTGAAATTCAAATTGTATTCTCAAATAGTGTTGGGAAGTAATTTATACATCATTTTATGCCTATACATTCTAAAACATACGCCCAACATTTACTATATTTTCTATATTAGGATTATATATTATAAACTCGACTACTACTACTACTACTACTACAGTACTACCTACTATTACATACAATTCTATAGTCTTACCAATATATCTTATCGTATTCAAATAATATATTATTCTAAGATATACCTATACGAGTTTAATATAAAATGTGTTGGATGAAAAGGCTCAAAGGTATAATATAAATAAAAACGTTTTTTTGAAACAATAACCTTTTTTCGATTTTAAATATTGTAATATCCTATATTCCTTTGTTATTATATACTTTAAAAACGTTTAATTTCTTTGTCTTATTACAAAATACGACTTCTGAAAATACTTTGTATTAGGTGTTATTATTTGTCAATTTCATTGTTGCGCACGATTATTCACCAATAATATAACCCCATTGTTTTCTTTATTTATTTAAATTCTGAATTTTTAAGTATACTTGTATTAAAGACTGTTTTTTATAATATTAGTATTTATAAGAAGTGTCCTAGCTGTGATGATACAATTTTTTCAAATAAAACACAACCTTCTTACTGAATATTACTAGTATAAATCATATATTATGGTTTTTTGGAAAATTTTGATATTTCTTTTAGGGTAGTTTAAGATAGCATAATGTATTTAGTTAATATTATAATCTAATAAAAGATCAAAATAAAAAAAAATTTGAGTACTTTATCAAACAATCGAGAACAACAAAAACAAAATGAAGTCAAAACTTAAATAATACGCAAAACCTATTTTTAACATAATGAATTTTGTTTTTGGTTGTAATTTAAAAAAATGTATAACTATAAAGAGACTTTGATTTTTTACCAATAATTTTGTAAGTACCTATCTTTTAGTTATTATTTAATATTATATTATATATTTAAATATGCAAACTATTTTATAGTTAAAATTGTTATGCATTTCAAACTATAGTCTATAACACCTAAAACTTTGAAACATATTTCGGGCTTCCTCATTAGTTTATTTCACTTGATTTAAAAATAAAGATTAGCGTTAAACTACAAATATTTTTTATGAACGATTCAAGTTTAAATTTTGACGTAATTGGATATATTCAAACTTCAAACCTAAACTAAATAACTATATTCTCAGCCGGTTTTTACTGTTTTGTTAGTGTTTGAAAAATATTTACTGAAACAAAATGAAACATTCCGTTTTTACTGAATTTATTGTTTTTTGTAAACAATGCATTTTTTAAAATATTTAGATCAAATTTAAGCTATTTATCATGATTATTTGACCTATTATTTATTGAAAAAAATAAAACTTATTAGGACTTGATTTCATATAATAGTACTAACTAAATACTTATTATTAAATATTATTTTTATTAAGATGTGTAGCAGTATAAAACAAACAAAAAAAAAAATGTAAAAACTAAGAAAATATTGATTTTTTTTTATTATTGTCTAAAAAGGCTATATAAAAATGTTTGTTTATTGCTTATCAATTGATCATGTTTATTAAGTGCAAACTAGACACATTAATGGTCAATGATTCATATTAATTTAAAATATTTTAGACTTTAAGACGCTTGTACTAACATACGTCACAGGAGCGGATTCAGAACTATTTACAGGGGGGAGTTATCTTGGATAAAATGTCAGCCAAAACCTGATAAAAGTAGTATAAATACTATGTAAACGCTAAACTAATAGGTAAATATTAATATTCAATTATTATTTTGTCTGTATATTTAGATAAATAAAATACCTAAAAGGTGAATAATTTTTAGGTTGAATTAATTTATTAATACAATATATTGTAATTTAAGATTAAATATAAAAAAAAAATGAAAACTGAACAAAATCATATCATCTAAATAATTGCTTTATTTTGTAAATAATATTGACTCAATATAATTAAATTATATAATAATAATAATTAACAAAAAATATTATACCTAAAGAAAAAATATTTAAAAAAAATGGTCACATAACAAAATCGTTTCGTCTTATTATTGAGTCGTCATAATTAATACTAAAATTTCTATAACAATGAAGTAATGCAAGTCCATTTAATCACTCTTCTAGTATTCTTGATCGCATCCAAGTTTTTAATCAGTAAAGAGAGAAAATTGCTGAAATAACTGGTAATGTTGGTAGATAATACGTATATATGAAAAAACAACTGTTGATTTTGAACTTAATACGATTCCTATATTATCGGCTATATCTATAATTACATTTTCTATATTACCTATGTTTTGATTCGGAATAACTGGCAATGTTTGAATTGGATCAGTACCTAAACTTTTATTTGGTTAATTTGACGCAATGGGAGTTGGATCGTCATCATGACTGGGATTTTTGTATATAGTTTTCAATGACACATTTTTTTTTTTTAAGAACATTTTGCATAATATTAGCACTACGATAAGCTAAGTTTTGAAATTTTAATAAATAACTAAAATTCACGTTTAATGTAGATATCAAAAGTCAAAGCAATCGTATCGCATCTTATCATCAACTAAATTTATATTTTTACATACAAATTATCATTACACAAAAAATATCATCAAATTATATTAATAATAAAATAGATACTACAAGTAACCGAACATCATGTATCTCAATCAGTGATATTCTAATAATCACGGGTATCGTTATTATAAAGCTTTTATGAAAGACAATTAGATGCCCATACATTTTAATAAAAATAATAAATACAATATTTTATTGCGTCAAACAAGTTTTGGTGTTCAATTAGAATAGCGTTTAACGTCGACCGATAAAAACGATAACGTTTGAGACGCAATCGGCAAGACCATTCGCCATTTGGCAAGATATACGTTTTATCGGCTGCCAAAAACGGACATCCTATAATTCGCCATAGTCTACTACAAAGGGAAAGAGCTCCCTGCCCCTAGCCTTGGATCCGCACCTAACACATCACCAATATCGACATTTAATAGTTATCTTTATGTTTGATCGTTAAACTTTCATTAATTTCATTAAATTTGACCGACGCTATTAATATATTAATTATTTAATGTAATCCTAACGTTGTAAAATATAAAAATACTGCATCATAACTATTTATCTCTCCCTCACTCTCCCTTACTAATTACCCCAATAAGAAAGCTTAAAATATTATCTTATTTTAAAGTTTAATATGATATAATATATAATATATTAATATATATGTATAAGTAAACACGACCATTATTGGATCTAAATTCTAAACCATATGTGTGAGCCACTCTTTAATAGTAACCTACCCCTATATGGGTTAAAAATCGAAATTTCTAACCCTCCTCGAGTTTCAAGTATTCTGTAATATAATTTAAATAACTTTTATTGAAAACGATCCAGTAGTTTTTGAGTCTATGGAGGACAAAAAAAAAATATTCATCGGTATGTATATAAATAACGCTATCCCTCATCCGTTATTATATTATTATAGTGACAGTGAATATAATAATTATCGTAGCACCGATTACACGTCGTATAATGTATGAAGATTGTGTGGAAGCCGCGTGATGGCAATGCGAAAAAAACGTAAAAAAAACTTACCAAGAATAATGACACTACTTGCAAATTGCAATTTTTGTGATGCCGTGTGCGTTATGATTGATTCGTGTGAAAATGTGATGATTAGATCAATGAACTACAAGAAGGGGTATAACTATAACAACGGTTATGGCGCCCACGGTAATACATTGAGGTCGAGAAAAAAATCACTGGAAAGCAAATTTTTTCTGTGCTTCTTACACATTTATTAAGTCATTTCCATTTTCCACATGCCACATGCCACATTATCATTTTGCCAATTCGAACACTGTGGTAACAGATGATGATATTGTCTCAACAAATAATTGTGGAGAAAATAAAATACCGAGATACATTATACTGACACTCACACCTACATATTATTATAATTATTGTGACAAGACTCGATGAAACCGCAGTTGTTAAGAACGCGCCGACAAAATCGCAGTAGGCCCGTCACTACAAGAACACCATTTTAAAATTTTAAGAAAATTGTATACGTCGGGACCGCTTCAGTTATTCGATTATTTAGTGAACATAAATTTAAAATAAAATAACATGTATATTATAATGATCGTTAAAAAATCGTTAACTTTATTTTTATGTTCTATATCAAATAAAAACAGGAATGAGAGTGACATTCATTTTGGTAATTATTGTTTTATAATTATTATTATTATTATTATTATTATCGATATTTATTTTGTAATAGTATAATAGTTTATTTATTTATCAAGTTATATTATATCATATACACTTAAGCACGTATTTTATATCGGTTATTATAAAAGGAAAATTGATATAAATAACACTGTTTGGTATTTTTATAATCGACTTTTTGATATTTTGTCGTAAGCGTTATAATTATACATCAATTAATATTTCTTTAAAAATTATCATTTTATTTTTTTCAAAGCTCAGAAATATTAATAACATATATTATAAATTAAATAAATATTAGTTATTTTTTTAATTTCTCTACAGTCTCCGAAAACGTTTTGAAAATTTTTTATTAAAATAATTAGTAATAAGCCAATCTATTTTAATGAAAATTTTTTTTTAATTATTTAATAACTTATACTGTAAATAAATATCTAATAACTATAAATTCCAGAGACTTTAAATGTTGATCAATTAATAAAATATTTACTTACTTTCAAATTTAATAAGGCAATAATTCTAATTTATCGAAAATTACTTAAATTCCTACCAGGCACACAAGGCGATAATAATAATAATTGTATTTATTTTAACCCTCTGAGCTAGTGCAATAATACGTAGATAACAACTATTTACTATTTTTTTTAAATTTATTTTATAGTGCCAAATGGTTCAAGAAACATGACATTTATTTAAATTTTAATTAACGTGTCATAAAACTAGATAATTTGTCCAGCCTTGAACACTGGATTATATATTATAATATAATGAATAAGTTTAGACAACATTAGGATATTTATCAAAAATTTCTAAATAGATGCAAGTAAAGTTACGAGAACGTTAACAATAATAACTAGGTCAGTAAAACAAACAAATACAAACAAAAAAGCCATATTCGTTTTTTATGAGCGTTTGGAGATCACATCTTTATGAAATGTATAGGATTGGTTAATATCTATTAATGATACGAAATATTATTGACAATCTGTTTTGTTGAATTCAGTGCTCATTGACTAAAAAAATTTTTTTACAATCCAAAAATAATCAAATTTTAATCTATAACCCACTACATTTAAATTATCAGTACTAACTAAAAAGTCCCAAGTCAGATTAAAGTAAGATAATTTGGTATACTATAAAAATGCCATTTTCATGTTGGAATATAATTTTGGACATAACAAATAGCATAAGAAATTTTAATTTTTTAATCATATTGGAACTTAAACGATGTAGGTATTACAATGTCAGCCTGGTATACCAAAGGTCTTTGGAGAATAATTTTAAGGGTCCTGAACTTACTTATTCGCTTTTATAACTAACTGTAGGTCTCTTACGTGTCAGTAAAACGCCGATCAATAATATTCCTAAAAATTACATTGGATTTCACGACGATACGGTTATATGTCTTAAATTAACAATTGAAATAACACAATTATTATGAATTATAAATGGATTTCCACGTTTCAGTATTTTGTTTACAAATTTACTCACTCATACAAATAATAAATTATTATAATATTATATTTTATTATTTTACTGCTGTCAGCAATAGTCAACTAACAAAACATTATGTACCTATACCTATAATTGAATCTATGAGTAAATGCATGTCAGTTAATAGTTATATAACGATGTTTTGTAAGTCTTTGTATTGTTTAAGAGCTAAAAGACACACCTTAAGTAGTGTATAAACTTCAAGTTTTAAAATATGGTCTTGAAGTATAATTTAATAGTACAAAAATCAAAATTTTAATAAATTGATTATTCAATGAAAAACGGAGGTGAGCATGTTAAGTGAATCATGCTGTATATATTTTATATTACCCAGTCAGTTGTTCTTACGGTCATCTCGCGCTTTTGTCATAATTGTTTAACGAAATCAAATCTAAATATTAGTAGGTAAATATGTTATTATTTTCTAGTAAACGCGAAACGTCACAATAATTTATTCAACTATTGAACTATGTTCGTTTATAATATAAAAAAATAAATAAATAAACGATCTGCAGCGTATAAAACACATGTAATGCGGTATTATAGCAATATCGGTGACACGCTACGAGAAAAAAAATTGTAATAATTACGATAAAAGTGTTAACACTGTGAAAACAAACGCGTTCAGAGAATTATATTATTATTTTATACGCGACCACAAAATATTATGTTCTCGGTAAATCATACGTGCACAATATTATATAGTAATACTATAGTATATTCCACGGCGTTGCGTTCAAACGGAGAAAAAATTATGATACATATACATTATTTTTGCCGATTTTTGATACACGTCTGATTTTAATTGATATTATATACCAAGCACCTAAGCCGTGCCTGTCTGCTGTGTCGCAAACGGCATTATACCTGTGCTAAGTGCTAAGTAGCGAAGTTTTATAATATTAATAATTAACTTTTTTGTTTGTTTTTTTTTTTATTATTCGACAATTAAGTTAAACAGTCCGAGGAGGTGGCTGTACAAATGGAACCGTTCTCGGACAACAAGAAAAGATACGGCCGAGGCGCAAACGATTACGATGAACCCGACGAGAACGATAAGTTAATAACGTGCCGCATTTGCTACGATGGTATGTACATAATAATATACTATACCAATAATGTGTAGTAGTTACTTGTATAGACAGCTAGGTAATGATAACGAAATTGATAATATAAAACATCATATTTGCAAAAGCGCTTCCCATCATCACAATATATTGTGTTCTATTTTTAAAAAAAAAAACTACCAATGTTTCACAAAACAGCCAAGTTTAGTCAAATTAAAACAAATCTCAGTCCTAATATAAACGAACATAACATTAATATAAATTCATACTACAGAACTAATATTTAAAAATTAATTTTGAAAGGAATAATTTAATAAAAAAATAAAACAACTTTAGTTTTTGACACGGGTGTATCTACTGCAGTAGTTAGAAAAAGTATTATTATAGACACATACAACATAACATACCGCTATATTATAACGGTAGCTCATTAACATAGACGCAAATAGTGTTTGAAATTTAGATTCGTACTAGATCCTTATGAGGCCTTTTTGGCATTATAAAACCCTTAAATTAATACATGCACATACATTTAAGCATATATAATTTATATTTAGTATGTAAAATATGTATAATTGTTAAACATATTTTTAAAGACCTTTGAGTCGTTTAAATAATAAAGCCCTAGGGCATTTGAAAAAAAATACACTTACATTTTTTTTAATACTTTAAATGTTATTTTTAATTTTTAAATGCTATAAAAGTACGTTAGTTAATATAACAATAATACATATGAGTATATTAAATTCTGTACACAAAAGACTATAATAATTATCATATCAATTTTGTTCATCTCTCAGATATGTGCTTTCAACGTCAACAAAAATGTCTTTAACAATCTTAATTATACCTTAATCGCTAAACCTGTTTTGAGTTCATAGAATATCTTAAATATTATGTAGGGTATTATAAAAATTATAATATTTCGCATTGCAGATAAAAGCCTGAAAATAAATACTCAATAATACCTATATTAACTATTTTTAGTACTTCGCGCAAAATAAATAAGTATACAATAATAATTTTTATATTTTTAATAATTGCAAACACCTAAAACAATCTTATTTTTAAAAAATTAATAAATTGTTTTTTTTAAGTATCAAATATTAATGTATAACTTATACCAATTACTTTTGAGCTAGCACAATTTTTAATTCTTGATCTTCTATTCCCTTAGTTAAGATACATACTACGACATATCCTACGTGTATCACTCAGATAAAAAAATGTTGTTCTTCTAAAATTAGTTTAATTAGCATTTAATTTAATTTAATACTGGTTGATCAACAGGAAAAATGAACATACACAACTTGTAATCTAGTAAACTTCTAGTACTCTATAAAATAATTTAAAAAACAAAATTGATTATAAAATATTAAATTATGTTCATGGATATAATTTATTATTTATACCTTTAAGTGTTTGCATATATCAACCATAACGAGATTCAATTTATGTGTCACTTGTGGTTTTTATTAATCATTGGGTATTAAAAAACGAACAACTGTTTGAACACCAATATTAATATAGAGATGAAATCATTTTCACATTTCCAATGAAGTGTAAAATCTTCATATTTTTGGGGAGAAAGCTCCTAGTCCCCTAGACTGCTCCCTACTTTCTTCCATCATAATAATTATCTTTAAAAATTAATATCGGAAATTCTAATACTATACCTTATACCTACTAAGTTGTAGACTCTTCATGTATACCGGTATTAATCGGATTAAATTATATTACATAAACTTAAGTAATTTTAAATTTCAATAACATAACGCTGTAATTAAAAAATGAAAAGCCTCTTTATAAATCTGATACATATAAGCCGATATTCAAAAACAGGTATATAAATAATGTAAATAATAATATAAAGAACGTCTTTAAAGACTTCGAAAAGAATTGTAGTTTATACGCGTCAGAAACAGTATCGAAATATACAAGCATGAAAACGGCCTTTCACAAACTATTTAAACTTTTAAATTCCTAAAAAATATTAAAAATATAGATAGTATTGAATATAATTTAATAAATGAAGATTCAACAGTAATTTTTGATCTCTAAACCTGAAAATTATTATGAAATCAATAAATGAAAATAAAAAACCTAATTATTTATATTATAAAAATGTGAACGATTAATTTTCTCAGTATTTGTTATGAAAATAATAGTACTAAAAGTCCTAAGCGTTTCAATAAAATCATACCCGACTATAAGCAATTACGAAAATACAACGCGATATTTATAAAAAACACCAAGTATAATAACAATAATAATATAATGGATAGGTATATCTAAACACTTTCATCTGAAGAATGAAAATTTTAAAATTAATAACCAACACCTACCTATAGAAAACATAAAAAAATCCAATATAATCCAATTAAAAACCTAACAAAATAATCTTACCACAAAAAAAAAATCACGCACAAAGTACAAATTAACATACCCAGACTAATATAGCCAATAGCTATATTATAATTATAGAGACGATCGCTTTGCTCGCAAAATATAATCAGATTTAAAAATTATTATCATCTAAACGTGAATAATTACCTATTAATAACAATATAATAGCCGTTTTTTTGTTTTAAATCAATTAAAATAAATACATACAAAATGCGAAAATATTATTAAAACATTTTTTTTAATTTAAAATGATTTAGCAGATGAAAATTCACAAGATAAATGAAAAGAATTTATAACGTTAACGGACAGAATAAATAAATTCTATATTTCATGATTACAATGATTTATTATAATATTCGAGAAATATCAGAAAATGTTTTAAAAAAAATCATTTTATCGTTTTTAAATGTCCACAATACCATAATTATTTTAATATTTGTTGGAAATTAATTATAATAATTATATAATTTATTATAATTATGATAAAAAAACAATCAAAAAAACATATGTAAAATATAATGATTATTTGTGGGATACCTTTAGGCTTTGCATCCCGCTACAAACCACACCCCTCATCACTATTTAATATGATATAGGTACTTATGCCCAATTATAAGTGTAGATACTACACGTACCAACAAGTACTAACAATAACAAATAATAGTAAATTATCAAGCGTGATCTGTCGTTTTGTGTAGGTGCATAAAATGTAACAAATAACGTTATCGATATTTAGATGTACATTATGCGCACGCTGCATATTATAATATTTTATATTTTTACAGCACATATCATATATTGCATCATCGTATACTTATTGAGATCAAATAAACGAAAATATAACATTACAATGATTAATTATTCAATAACCGATTACACAAATAATATAAACAGTATAAAATACAAAATAAAACAAACTTATCATTTTATCTAAAACTTTGTGTTAATCAATTATTTAAAACAGATCGAATGGCAGTGGTAATGTTTAAAATGGTTACGTTAACTTCAGTTGACATAATCTATACGATATTCATCACCACAATGAGTTCGTCCTTAATGCTAAAAATTATTGCAAAAACTTTATTACATATAAAAGCAGTAGAAACCTTTATTGTACACATTTAGTTTTCATTTTTTTCTTTATTATAATGTGTCATAAAAGTTAATTTGTTGCACTTTCCAATCATCGTAATAATTTTATTGTTACACATAATCATATACTATTCCTAACACTATAATCAGACATTAACAATAAGTAACGACTATTGAGCAATTAATTATACAAAAAAACAAACACAATGCATTTAACAATGTCCTTTACAAGTACAATGAATGTTCATAATAATTACAATCCTGGTTGTAAATTACATTATCTATACATTTATAATATTCAAGGCTCAGATTTGTATTTATTTGTAAGCAAATATTAGTCCATCGTACTTTATGCCTTATGGTAAGTAAGATAATATGTGTCCTGAAAATATGGTTTAAAATACCAATTATTTTAGAGCATATTTCACTATTTTGCAATTTTTAGCGCATATTTTACTATTATTATGTCATATTTTGTCTTTTTTTTATAACATAATGCACAGTTCTATAACTTAAGAAACAAAAGTATAGTTTCGAAAAAATATACATTTTATTTTAAATAAATACTAACAATTCTAAAGGAAACAAAATGATTAAAGTCAAAGACAACCCACATATCCAATGTTTATTTTGTACAATATAATTTTTTTTCTTGCGTTATACTATATTTTTTTAGTTAATTAATTGTAGTCATACAATAATAAATGAATAAATACGATATACATTAAGGTATTTTGATGCATAATTGCATAAACGCCATAAACACATTTAATTTAAGGAAGTATATTTCTTGATTTTTTCGTATATATAAATCCGAGTCCTACAAGTAATATAGTAATATATTAATATTCATAACTTATCAGCAAAGATCATGTTGATGACTTGCATTTTTCGATCTGCGTATATAGTACTAACAGTTTTGTATTGACCTACACAAATCCGTTACGTTGTTCGTTGTATTCTAATAATATTATATTATTGTGCATTAATGCTGTTTTGCAGTTTTATTTTTATCTTTCGCGTTGCACAAGACATACATAACCGGTGCAAATTATATTATTATGCGTATTCCACTATTTTTGCATTTCAAATAAAAATGTTATGTATTTTTAATATAGGCTAACGCCGTGTGCAAAAAAAATGTGTTTTAATTTATCAAATACGTACAATATTATAAGCTACTGTCACAACAATATAATATGTTATTGTTTTCATATTGCACCTCACTGTAGTTATAATACCCATTATATAATTTATAAGCATATATTATATATTATTATAATAATTATAATAATTTATAAATAGGCCTACTAACTCTACTAAGAACTAAGCGGACTGCATTTGATATTATAATAACTTATAAGTAATAACGAATGCATATTTTAATTATCAAATGATCGGTGATTTATTATAGTGGTGTATGATTGTATGAAGGTATACGGCGTATAAATATAAAATGTAAATGTATGATGGGGGACGCGCAGGATTGCAGGAATATGACCAAAAGACCACCTGTTAGAATTTTATAGTGACAAAAACAAAATATTTTATAATTTTCTTAAATTTTTAATTCCCAGAATATGATATTTAATAGATATTGGGTGATTAAAAAAAAATGTTTTTGAGAACTAATGACTTTATTATACTGTTATTGAGATACACTGTTTCTCTGAATTTACGTGTCTAAAGATAGAAAATGTCAAAGATACATGGTTTTTTTACTATCGAGATTTTTATGGTTTTTTTTTTGGAAATTAATTACAATTCACATCTACAAGAGACTATCTTCAAAAGAATTTAAGTAGTCGTTTAGTGAAAAAGACTACTCACGAATAAGTCCTTATAAATAATATTGTCTTACGGTATATAGTGATGTTGTATATGACTTTAATATAGCTACATGTTTTATGAACTCGTTACTCATCATTGCGATTTTTATATTTTTTAGAAGAAAAAAATGAAAGCACAGTATCGCCGTGCAATTGTGTCGGTTCTCATGCACATGTCCACGTCACGTGCCTAGAACAATGGCTGTCGGTATCGAAGTCGAATAGATGTGACATATGCAGTTATTCCTTCAAGACGGTCAATCGGTCTTTGACTGTATTCGAGGTAAACTAACATATTATAATATAGGTATGCACCAAGAAAAAACATCAATCATGTTATTACTTAATAACTATATTAGTTTACCCCTTTTATTTACTTTAGTGGTATGATACCTACAACAGAGTCAACCAAATCAGCAGAACACGATATTATTATTATTATACTTTAAGTGTATAGGTTATAATTAGGGGCCGGAATTATATTCTTTTGCACATTTTTTTGAGGCTATGCATTCAGACGGGGGTTTGAAATCTTTACAAACCATGAAACCGGTTAATTAATGGCAAAAGTTTTTTTTTGCATATTTGAGAGTAATTCAAGATAAAAGAATATTAGAGAATATTTCGATTAATTTTTATAGATATTAGATATTTTTTGTTGCACTGGCGTAAATAATATAAATTATATGTCCAATAATACTCGTAATAGTGATATGATATTGATGTATTATATACGTATTATAACCATCGTATATCGTATGGTCATTATGCCCTAATTAGTAATGAACTGTTGGTCAACTTCAAAAATTACCCGGAGAAAATGGAAATAAAATAAAAAAATAAAAATTGATCAACTCCAACAAAAATGTCAAGGGCTCATCATTTTGAAAAACGTAGTTAAAGTTTTGGATGGAAATAATGAAATTCAACTTATAGACAATTTTTCACCGGCTATGATTCCTGTATTACTGATTTGCAAAATTTTCCCTTGACTTCAGTTGACGTCGAACGTTCATTTAGCGCGTATAAAAACATATTAACAGACTATCGTACAAATATGATACCAGAGCACATAGAACAAAATATAGTTGTCATTTTGTCAACTGTTTCAAAAATTTTCTTAATTAAAAATACCTTATATTAATATAATTTAATCAAATTTACTTTAACATGTATTATTTTTTATTATGTGCGTATTTATATACGGTTTTTGTATTATTTTGCATATAAATGCATATTTTTTGCAAGAGAATATATTAATAAAAAAGCAGATTTTTTGAAAAATATTGGAAGAATATTTTCCACTTTTTAAAAAATTATTAGCATTTCTTCATTTTGGCTATTTTAAAAGAATATAATTGCGGCCCCTAGTTATTATTAATTTAGTATAATAATATAGTAACAATTTAAATTTGTTTACAACAAATTAAAATACAATTTTATTTTACAATCTCTCTCTCTATTTTTATTGATTAGTTTAATTTAATAGACATTTTTGCAGGATATAATATAAAACAAAAATTATATAGGTACTTCAGTATATTTCATAGAACAACAATTTCCAAATATTTTCAATTTATTAATAACTATTAATTCATTATTTTATATTTTTTTAACATTAAAATCCATTAATGTTTAGTATAATATTATTCAAGTACAGATTGAAGTAACTTACAATACAAAAACAACTTTTGTCAGAAATTGTTAGGTTAGTATAGATAATGATAAAATTATTTCTTAGATGAAATGTTTGGAATGTGTTTATGTTTTGGAACAAATGATAAATAAAAAAGTCAAACTTCTAAAAATGATCAAAGTATTTTGAACTATTTTTCATTATTAAAAAATATATTCTAATGAAGACACTAGAAAATAATGTATAGCTTTGCTTTATAATTTAAGCATTCTTCATTTATTGTTGATTGCATATTATAATATACATTTGTATTTTATATTTGACTATTTTCAAAATTTAAATTAATCAAGCCATTACAATATTTTAGACTATACGTCTATATGTACTGTTTCCCATAATATTATTCTACACAATCGATGTTTGTTCATAAAATTATGTTGAAATTACAATTACCTAATACTTATTTTTGTTAACTTTAGGTATAATAAATAATGATATACTCATCAATAGAAAACAACAGTTTTGTGACCGACTTTTAATTTTAAATTAATTATTTTCAATTTATATTCCATTATCATCACGACTCATCGAACATTTTTTGTGTGTTTTGTTTGAAATAATTGAGCTTATTATCTATATTTTTACCGTGTCTTTTTTATTATACCTTTATAAAAAAAATTTTTTAATTTCAATTTAAAATTTGTGATAATTATGATTTTTGATAAATTTTTAATAGTCGCATAAAAAAGTATTGCGCTCATCTAATTAAAAAAAAAAACAGGTTTTTACATTTCAACGAAAAAAATATATCAATCTATATAACAATTTAAACTACTCAACAAATGATAAATTACGAAAACATAATTTTAATAAAACTTGATTATATATTCAAAAATTGTAGATACTGATATAATAATATAATATTATGGTATAATTTGAAACTAATTTTAACTTTTAAATTTCTGATCAGAAATCATCTAAAAACCTTTAAGAATAGTTCTCAATTTGTTTACTTTTTAGAGATAGTTTCTGGTAGTAAATTGGATCTAATTTGTACTTTGGAGCGTCAAAAATAAAAATTAGAAAACGTTCAATGGCCAGTATTATTTTAAAAAAATCGATAAAACTAAAAAAAAAAGTATTAACATTTACACAACACTAGATTTGACAAAATCTATTTAGTTGTTTAGCTATAATGTAACAATAAATAACTGTAAAAACCTGACATTTTCACCAAATATTTATAATAGCATTTTTCAGAGTTGATATAAGTTTCAAAATTATTTAAATTATTTATATAAGCTTTGACATTTTTGAATTTAAAAAGATCAAAAAACTTGATAGTATATATATAGTTTCTCACAAGTTGTTCTTTTAGTAATACAGTAAATTCCCGTTACAACGAATACCAATACAACGATAAATCCCGTTATAACGAAAGTCATAAAAGTCCCCTGCCGAAAAGCAGGGCTTATAAAGAGCTTATTCGAATTTTCGTTACAACGAAATGTCCGTTATAACGAAAAAAAAATTCGGTCCCCTGGAGTTCGTTGTAACGGGATTTTACTGTAATTTAAAAATATCAAAAATATAGGTTAATTTTAAGCTGTTGTACACATTAAATCACTAAACTATTCAGTTTTTGCACCGTTCTATGGTTCATCGGTACTGAATTTCTATAGTAAGGTAATAGTAATTAACAATAATTAAATTCTATGATACAATAATATATTATTAATAATTATTAAATTAATTAGTTACCAAATATTTTTTTCAGATATTGGTTTAATTTACTGTACATCTCGTATGTAGTTATGCCTAATAAATAACAATATAAAGTACCTATAAATACGTATCGTTATAGAATTGATGGTGAGTGCTGTCATGTTCCTGCTCAGAATCATTTTTCGGATGATTAAATTAAAATTAAAACATGCCTATTATTGACAATTACAGTCAATTTATAAACATTATATTATTGACAATTATACTATTATAGTCTATAATACGCGGTATAAGTTATTTTATCAAGTAGTAATTTTTTTCTGATAACATAACATCTGATTTAAAATTTTTCTATTGATAGGTATGCAAAAGAGATTCGGTTACTAATTTTAGCAATACAAAAAAATTACATAATTTTTAAACTCTGTATTTGGATTATATAATAAAAATGTGCATTTTAATTATTAGTTTATTGGGTATTTATATTTTTCATTAGATAATAATAAAAAAATTAACTATCTGATGTAACAGTTAATTACTGATACTTCAGCATAAAATTTGTCAATTATATTTTCAAAATCGATAGGATATATTCTTTTTGTGTATATAACACTGCTAAACTAATCAATTATTCTTAGAAATTTCCCGTTAAGCACTTAAATATAATAACACTAATAATCACAAGAGATTAGAAGCTCTTAGTTTGTACAGCAGTTATACAGTTTCTTATAATTAAATAATACTGATCATCAATATTATAAATATAAAATATATACAATTGTTTAAGTAGGTAAAACTAATTATTTCCATTTATCATTTATTACTTACTCATTTATAGTTTATATACTATTATACTACTACGATTTGTCGTATTGTATTTTTAATTTTTATGTATTATTTATGAAAATGTAGTGTTATAATTGTATGAGAGTGACTCTGTAGTCTGTACCATACCTCATTTTACTATCCAAAAATGTTAAGAGTTAAGACTCAATTCCCCTCTTACCCATAACTTAAAGTCTTAGCTATTGTAGTAACGTAATTGGTGTATTATGAAGTTTGACAGTTTTACACTGAAATCATATGTTATTTTGTGTATATATGTATATATTATATATTAGAGTGCCATGATAAAAAAAAATGTGACCGTATGAACTGATAAGAAAATTGTCATTTGTATAGGCCAATAAATTAATAATAGCTCATACTTGACAGTTGATATTACGAGTATAATAATGGTATTATATTACCTAAGTCGTTTTTTTTATTACTTTCTTAGTGATATTTGATTTTGATCTAACTTATACATTTATTTTCAATATTTTCTTTTGATTATTTACTTTTCACGATAAAGACTATACATTTTGAATCCTTTTTTTCTTTTAAATAAAGTACTTAGTTGTAGATTCAATGATTAATAATGTTTATTTGTTACCATTATCATATAATATTTTTTTTAGATCTCTTTATCAAGGCATTCTAATACAGGTTAATGGTTATCCGTACAGAATTATAATATTATTATTATTTATAACCTTTTTACAAAAAATTATAATCATCGTCAAAATATTGTTTGTACGCAGTGGTTTCAGGAGAAAAGAAATTGCCAAGGCTTCTTTGGCCAGTTCATGGTGATGTTTTTTTTCGTTACAATATGGTGTTTTGTACTCACTGCGTGTGGAATGAAAACCGTTGAATATTTCTTAGACAAAAAAGATAAAAATTCATTTTACAATGGGCTTTTAATGTGTATCATCACGTTCGCAATGACTGCAATGTTGTGGTTTTGGCTGATAATTTTTTCATCGTCAGTATATCAAATTATCATATTATATCTAAAATACGCACTAAAAATTATTGGTGCCCGGATTTATAAGCAAATGTATAATATGTATAAACTTTTATTTATTTGATTTAAAATAATTCTGATTGAAACTTTATATGTTTCATAATGTGTAGATTCAAATGTTAGTTTAGTACAAATGTGCAAATATTTTTGCTTGTTTCTGAATAAATACCTGCACATAACGTATTTTATAATATTATTATTACTTTTTTTAATTATCTTCAAATTAAATTTTATTATTATATCTAAACTACTTACTGTAATTTTAAAATAAATAATTCTATGATTCTTTTTGGACTTAGCTAACAAATATTGTCTATTATCTACATTTTATATTGATAAATGATAATACAAATTAAAAACATAATACTTGTAAATACAAAAATTAGTGGATTGAATAAAATTTAAGAACTCTCAGTTAAAAGTTTATTCAGCTTTAGTACGCATTTGTATCATTTTACATCACAAAAATTCCGTGATGTACAAAGTATATTCCAAGACGTAATCATAAGAATTTAAAATTTGAAAATCTTAAACTAATGTTCGTGTAATGCGCATAACATTATAATTCATACAGCATGGGCACATTTTATAACAATAAATATATGAGTAATCAAAATAGTGTTGCTATACATAGTATTACATTTTGATTTTCTTACATATTATCATAAATATTTAAATAATTTCATGCAAATGTATCAAATTATTATTATTAAAAATATATAAAAGAAGTGATCCATTATAAACATAAAATACTCATTTTATAATTTTTAAGTGTTAAAAAAAGTTGATTTTCATAAAAAAAAAATGTATAAGTTTAAATTGTATAAGTTACTCTTTGAATAACAACATACATTTTTAATTAATTTCATATTTCAAAGAACATATTATTCGGTGTATTTTTAATTATAAAAATCTAATTTTTGACAAGTAGGTATAATCTATTAGTTAGGAATAAGTATTTAAATTTGAAAGTTTAGATGAGCAAAGTAATAGACCGACATTTTGTGGGATACCTTTAAAGAACTCTACTCCGTTTATAATCCTTAAATACCTATTACCTACCTATGTATGCATAATGTCACTAAAAAAAAATTATAATAACAAAAAATAGTAAAACATATAATATATTTTTTTAAATGTTTTTTTTAACGTCTTAAAGTTAGGTATATAAAATAATGAGTGTCTTACATAAAACTATCACCGATATATAGTCGTATTAGTTAATAATTGAGTACATGCAGAACCAGTGATTCTACGTATTAATATAAAATGTGTATTTACAATTTTATTATTATTTTTTAAAACTTTTATGCTTATAGTGATATAATAGCGTTATGTTATTAATTTAAAACTAAAAAAAATGCCACTGCGATTGTGTCATATCTCGTAGTTACTTGGTGAATAATAAAAAAATATATAAATATGATTATAAATTCGATATTAAGCGATTATCATTTTGTATATTTATACATCTTTAAGTGCATATTTTACGCATTTTTTGTATGTAAATCCGGACCCGATAAACTTTTAGGCAATGTACCATATTATCTAACGCCATAATTAACAATGAAACATTTTATTTACAGAATATGGAAGCGTAGGAATATGGTGATACGCTTGGACAAGAATTACTTAAACGGAGCTGATGACATCAACAATGCGTTTGCTGTCTGATAAGACTAGCTAATTTATATTTTTTAATTTAAGATTAATATATACTTATTACTTAATTGTTTATTTTTGTCTAATAATAATGGAAAACTCAAAACTATCGTTACCTCTTAAAAAAAATAATAAATCCAAAATACATGGGTATCATAATTCATAACAATATAATATAATTAATATAATCATTAATAATTATTGAATGTATATAGTAGGTACCTAACCTATTTGAGTTACATGGAAAAATTATGAAAAATAAAATGTATGGACTAAAATATAAAAATAATTATCAATATTTAGCTAGTGTATATTTGTGATGAAATAGAATATTATTTAATGTTAATAATACTATCCTTGTAATCCTTTGAGTAGATCGTTGATGGTAGATGCTTAGTGCATAATACAAATATATCTGTCATAATATATCTATATCATGCTGGAAATGAATATTTATGTTTATATAGATTATTCATATATTTGTCTATATTTAGGTTCCTACAACCTCCCAATAGCTTGATGTTACTTTTGTTCGCATACACTATATTTTTACTTATTTTTAATGACATACGGGATTTGTTTTTACCATTTTCGAATTACCTATACGGCTATTAACTAATTATTTTTTACTTGGTATTTTTGTGAAAAGTTGTACTATTCAATAATTTCAAACAATTACTCAGTAACTATATTTTTAATCACAAGAAATCTATTGGCAAACAATAAAAAAGTAAATTTCAAAATGTGTGAATGTAGTGCCATAAAATATTTTACAAAAAAAATAGCAAAGGAATTAATGAAAATTGTTATGTATTTACGTTGTAAAAGGAAATATTGCCGAAAAACACTAAGTAGAAGGGTAAATAATTTAATTTTAATTTGTTTTTTTACCTGTACTTTTTTTCTTGTAATAGTACATAAATGCATTAGAATTAAAGAAAAAAGACAACGCTTTTTGGACGTACAGTTCTGTTTCAGCATCCTAAATAAATAAAGGAATAATGGGATTGTATCAATAAAATAAAAATTATTATTATTAATTATTCTAATAAAAAAATGAATTAAATGTAGGTATAATAGGTACATGCTATTATGTATTTTAAAATTGAAATTATTTTTAATTTACTTAAAAAAATGATTACATTATAAAAATACGAATTACATTATTTTATGTATTATTATTATATCAGTATAGCTAGTATAGGTAGAGCAAAGCATATTCATGATACAACATAGTATTAATCATCCGTAGACTGCCACCTACTGCATATATATCACCGGTATAGCGCATGATAGTCCTCGTACTATTATATTCACTCACCTAATTAGTGAATTATTACCAGCAAGTAGTGTTTAATACGTAATATTATTTTGAACAAGATAAGTAGGTATTATCAAGAGCCGAGGAGGTTAATTCCTAATTAGGTTAGGTTTTTTCAGTGACGTATTTACCCTAAGGTTAACCAGGACTATAAAGTGAGTGGCAAATTTTAAACCAAACACTTATTATTAGAAGCATGACATGACATTAATATAACCGGATGGTTATTGACAATAATGACGATTTACGAATAAAACGAATTGTTTTCAATCATATTTAACAGTAAGTAGTGTATGGATTACGCCACTACGGGCATCAACCATGATATTTCCAAATTCTTAATTTGGCAATATTTAATATTATAATAAAAATAAAGTGTAGCCAGCGACATTATTATACCTACCTATCGGAAAAAAAATACCAAGGGGGATCCATCCACCATGTCACCCCCGTAAACACGAAACTGATCTACTCTATACTTTTTAAAGGTCAAAATTACATAGAAATATGTAAGTGTTATAAAAAATATGTGGAATAAAGACTAAAATTTGTACAAACTATATGGTTGACTTTTTTAAATCGGTATGTTCATTGTTTATAATGTTTATATTATAACAATTTATAAACATTAAATTATAATAATATAATTATAATGTAGAAGCCAAGTTATTAAACACTTCAAAGAGTTTACATATTATACATATTTTATCTTTCAGGTATAATAATTCTGAAGAAGACCTGGTAGAGTGTACAGGTAATAAAAATTGGGAGTTTAGTAAGCGTGCACACGCCCACGTTTTAATTGTTTAAGATTTGGACTTTAAACAGTGTTTACACAAACAGTGATATTTTCTATGATTTACAAGAAAATAGATTAGGTATACACATTATATATGCATATTAGTCTATTATTAGTTATTACCTTCTTATTCTGTGTTAAATCTACAGTATCATATTTAATTAAATAATATAAATACTTAATAATTAATTCAATACCAATAAAAATATAAATTTATATAAATATATAAATATACCGACCTGTATAAAGTATAATATGTCAAACTCAAAAAGGATTATACATTTTACTGTTTTAGAAATTTTCTGTATAGTCTCTTATTTTATATACCACATTCACACGAACGGTATGCTTAAAAAACCTAGATAATATATACAAATATTAGGTGTTTATATATAAAATAAAAGTTATTTAAGTATTAAAAAATACTTTTGACCAATACTCAATTACCTAAAATCCACATCAAGTTTATTAACTAAAATATATGAGCGTGTAACAGGACGAAAATGTTATTCATTTATGACAGTAACTTTCATAAGCCTACTACTTTCGATAGAAGTTTCTTTAGAATATTTTAGATTGTCATGATATTAGCTAGCCGTTACAATAGTCAATAGCAACTACCTATATTGTGTTTCACTATGGTAAACAACTAAAATTCCATACGTACCTACTCAATAAATAAACAACAACTTATATTGATATTTTAATTTTATATTTTACCGTACGGTAAGTCCAGCACCAGACGTTTGGACACAAGTTAATAACAAATACAAAGTAATTAAGTAGGTACTGAATATCAGAACATCACTATCGCATTGGGACAACTCGAACCCGGAAAATTCGCCGCGACCTATTCAGCATTCGTCCGTTTTACCGTCAGATAATTATATCATTTTATTGCAAATCGATTCGCCGTGAAGAATTAACTTCTCTTCGAAATATCAATAATAACAATTACTTACTTATCATTAATATTCAACAATATGAAGATTATGGAATTTTTTCAAACCTTAAGACCTGACAATTTGCGTACGTTCCTCCTTGATTATCACACTCTGAGTTGTGAAACATACAGTTTGATATTTTGTTTCTCAATTAAAATCAGGTAGGTACATTTTATCACCTCCACACTAGAATTTACTCTGAGGGCAAACACTTGTCAAAATGATTTGCTTTTATAACATACAAATTCTTTTGCTAACGGCGCTAACGCGTTTAGTTCAAATATGTGTTTACGCTCCTCAAAAGGTATTCAATCAATTCAGTTCCTTGAATAAGATATTAAAAATCTTTTGCCATTGGATTGAGTTTGAATTTGTATGGAAATTCAGCACTCTTTATGAATATATTATTGTCGCCTTCTAAAATGGATGAGGTATCCTGGCCCAGAACATGCTCGTCCAATTGCATTTTGTCAATTACATTTGCAATTTTATTTATATTAAGAACCACTCTAAATATGTGAAACCCTTTCTAGGTATAAACTTGGTTTAGGAGTATTTTTACACGTTCCAGCCTTCGGGCTTGTAGTTATCGCCCCCCAAGAGGTATTCAATCAACTCAGTTCCTCGACTAAGACATATGAATTCTTCAGCCATTGGATTTAGCTTATGTTTTGGTAGAAAATCAGCTTTATTTATTTATAGATATTTGTTGTTTTCTAGAATTGAATTATGTTAGTCCAGAACTGGCTTGTTCAATTGCATTTCATCTATAACATTAGCAATTTAATTTGTAAACAAATTTTTTCTTGTTGGTCAGAAGAATACCTTTCTATTAAATGAACAATATAATGTGGACTAAGGTACCTACTTAGTTAACATATAACCAGTCTTGTGCTTGTAAATGGTTCTCCACTAGGTAAATGGATACCTACAAATCAGGTATATCAGTAGTTGGTTGGTAAATCATAAAACTGCTGAAGATACTAGAACAAAAAACAAAAATTCAATAAGGAAGGAGAAACAAGAAAAGAAAAAAAGTTTACGGAAAATACTTTAGATTATAATAATAGTAATTAAAGTGATTAAAATATGCATTATTATTATATTATTTATTCGATAAATCATTTTATTGTTATTATAATATAATAATATTAAAAATAATGTAACTATAAATTGATTAAATTGTTATTAACTTTTTGAAATAATTAGTAATTTTGGTTTGCGATTTGTATTAAATAATCCAATAAGTATTTAATGGATTTCGAAAATTAATTTGTTATAATATTTACTTTAATATTAAGGAATCAAATGATAATAGATATAAACTATGAAGGTATAATCGTAACAACTAAATTGTTAGTTTGTCGATTATTACTTTTAAGTCCACAACAATGGTTAACTAATTAATTGGAACTATTTAGTCATATATTATTTATTCTAAGTAGTCCAAGCAAGGCCATAGCCAGAAAAATATTTATTATTTATTAAGTAACAGGTTTCGTAATTCATTATGTGTAATTATAATTTTTTTTTAAAATATTTAATGTATTATTTTCGATAGTAATTTAGAATTTCTAAATAAGTAAAGATTACTTACATAATCCTAAAAACCGGCCAAGCTGTAGGTACATATTGATTTTATCGAATGCGGTCGATCATTATTCGTTATTATTGTTTTTATCTCACCACTAGGTACTATTAAACTATCTAAACAGTAAACCACTCTTTTTCGAATTCAAATCTTCCTCTAAGGATTAAGCTTAACCTGAAACTGATGCTTAAGCTCTAACTAAACACAATATTGTAATTTGTAACTGTAAGTGCAATGTGTACCTGCTTAATCATAAAATAATCATATCTAGTTCACCGAAAAGTTGAAATTAGTAACTACTACAGAGCTATGGAGGTAAGGCAGAAACTCGCGAATGTTGTTATCAATATTTTTTTGTTTTTTACTACGACTGCAGCAGCTGACAAGGGCCAAATAAACTTGTATTATCGCTGTTAGTGTTATAGTATTATTATGTTATCGGTCTAGCGTTTACAACACAACTGCTGCGATAGTGCGATCAGTAATCGGGTTTCGACTGAAACTTTGAATAGCGATAACGAGTAAATCGAAACTAATCGAACTAACAACAATAATAATAGTCTAATAGTTAGACTATAATTTATAGTTATAAGAAGTGACGGAAGTGACTAATAATTACCTATTAGCTAATATCTAGCGATTAAATTTTTAAAATCTATAACGCAATACGCCCGAACTGTTGCAATTTTAAAAGTGACTGCACTCACCACGCCCGTCTGTGCTTAAAATTTACTGCGAACAAATACTAGGTAATCATAATTATTAACATTGTTGTATTGTTGTACACGTTATATGTGTCCATAAGTTCTCGTCCTTACATTTGTTGGTATTGACCGCCCAGCTGTTATTGATAATATCATCCGATCGTTCACAGCCAGTGTGTCAAGTATACGTCATGGATTCGGGTGGCATAGAATTTTTATCCCAAATTCAAGAAGGACAACTGTACAAGTACACAAATGTAGTTAAAGGATGGCAACACAGGTGGTTTATAGTGGACCCAAGAGAAGGAACACTGAGTTACTTTTTGGTAAGCTACATATTATGTATTATTGTAATACTATTGAAACGGGTATACTTAATATATCGCCTAGGTTATCTTTTGAAATCTTAGACTTAGATTATCATACTTTCTTAATCAATCATTTAATATTGTTTTGCATACAATTATTCGTATAAATATATTACTAATGACATTTAACATCACTTAATTTTTTTTATAGGTCAATACAATAATCATAACACATTTATGCAAATTTATTAAGTTTTGAAACAACATAACTGAGTAAAAAATCATAATTTACATTATATGTTGTGTTGCATGCAAGTTCACTAAATATTTAATGAATCCGTAGTTGACTGAATTGAAACCTCTCTTAAACATAATTTAGTGGTTAGTCTATATAATTTGTATGAACAATAAATTATTCAAATTTTCATGAAACCCGGCAAAATAATATATTAATTTAATTCAAAATAAAATAAACTGTCGCTGTTGTGGGTAGGTAATTTTTAAATTTTTTATAAAAAAAAATTCAAAGAAAAATTATTTTAAATTAAAAATTATTCAATTTTTTAATAGGAAAATACTTCTAAATATGTCTATAGGTAATAATACTAAAAATTTTGAGTTTGTGGATTGCGTCCCAGACACAGGTGAGCAATTTTTTCCCACCTTTTCTGTGTTCCAATTGCATCTAATGTATAGTAGGTAAGCGTTAATGTGACACATAAATTGATATATTAAATCTAATATATTTGTCATATATGGTGTTAGGAATGTTTTATTTAAATGATTTATTCCTATGTATTTGAAATTATTTTTATTGGTTTTTGTATTATTATTATTTTACAACACTAACTAGAAATGTATTATTTAAGTTATTTAATAATTACAAAATAATTATTAATTATGACTAATCATTTTCCAATATATCAAACCTAGAACTACGAATGTATTCAATAGTCATTATTAAAATATTGTAATTGAATGCTTATTTTATATAAATTAATTAATGCTATATTATACAATAAGAAGCAATAAGAACATAAAAAGGTAAAAAAAGATAATTTACCTATCCGACTTGTGGATGCAATCAACACACTAAAAAGGTATAAAAGGTTGAATGACACCCAAAAAATTAATGCTAATGTAGTCATAAATATATTTGATTAACATTTTAAGAAATTATTGTTTTAAAAAACCTTAAAACTTAGATTAAATTTTTATTAGTAATTAAACTAAAAACAATAAATTACAAATGATATGCTATCCCTATCTATAATGATGGATTATAATTTTTAATTTTGGTAAATTTAATTTGATACCTGTTTCAGAAAGCATGGTGGTTATGGTATATATAACTATATAAGTGTATAACTAAGTAAAATTTATAATATGTAATTTTATTTATAAAAATCAATTTAAACAATCTGTCATTTTAATATTATTATTTGTAATATCAATTCTCTATTAACCCACATAAATATAACTTATTAATGGTTATACTTGTTTTGTATTGGTTTATAATATTTAAAAAAAAACCCTATTCAAAATAATTTTCTGGTATAACATTACTCACTAAATATAAATACAAAATTAAATACTTATAAATCTTTATTTTTATTGAATTTAAACATTGTTCTGAAAGATGAGATCTATATTTCTATTAGTCTTAACTTAAAATGATTGATAATTTATTTAATTTGTTTAAAAAATGATATTTACTATTTTATATTTCTTATTACTAATATTTATGCTAATTGCTAACTAAAACAATTGTATGCTTTAACTCATGTATCTAAACAAACATAAATTCAACTTATATATATATATATATATATTATATTATAGTAGTAAATTGATACTTTAAATTTTTAAAATTTTATTGTTTCATTATGCAGAGTGAAAATGATACAAAACAACAACCACGGGGATTTATTTTTTTGGAATCCGCTGTTGTATCTCCAAGTGATGAAGATTCAAATACATTTTCTGTGAACTCTTGGAATGGCGAATGTTATAAGTTAAGGGCTGTTGATGCACGAGCTAGACAAGATTGGGTGAATCGTTTGAGAGCTGCTGCAGAGTTTCATTCCCAAGTATTTATTAAATAAACATTAAAATAATTTATTTAAATCAATTTTGTAACTTACTTTTCTACTTATAGAAAAACGTACAAAAATATTCACGAACAAATTATGTGTATGATTTTTGCCCAAGTGGGGTTAAAAGATCTTTGGCCAATGCACGACAGTATTTATCTCAGGCTGAAAATAATTTTATTGACATGGCTCGAGTCATAGAGAAGCTACCATCTCAAGGTTAGTTATTTGAAACAATTTTTATAGTGTAGGTTTTTAAAACATTTTTGGTACATTTAAAGTCATTATCCTATCTCTAGTTATTAATAATAGATACCTACCAATTTTTTCCTCTTTGTATTAACTTTTCAGCCACCATCAGAATGATTATAAAATAAATGTTAATGATAAATAAAAATAACCCTAGTGCAGCTGTAGTGTATATTGTTTACTCTTATTGTACTTGGTAATTATGAAGTATTGTGAACTACCACAACAACATTATATCAATAATTGCAACTTCCAAAGTCTGTTATAGACATTACTATGTTATTCCAAATATTTCCATCCAATTATCAAAAAATTATATTAATTATTCTTTATACATTTTTATTATTTAATAAAATATAGAATAATTATATAATATATTTATAATAAAATTGATTAAGTAGTAAACATTAATGTATATTTTAGTAAATTGTTTCTTTTGTAATAATAATAATTTGTTTTTATTTCAAAAAATAGGTCCACGCTTAAGGAATACTGATCCCGACTTGTTAATAATAAAGGCAACATCGCAGTCAATGATGTGTGCATTAGAAAACTGTTATAAGATTCTACAACATTCAAGCATCGAACAACCAATCATTCGAACTTATTCATTTTTGAATTCCAAACAATCTTCCTCATCATCACATTCTAAAAGAAAATCCCACACAACAAGTACTTAACTAATAAGTAATAAATTGGCATCATGTTTCTCTCTTATTTTTATACCGTGATTTATGTATATTCCATTGATTATATTTGATTATTTATAACAGTATTGAATTTTTAAAAACTTGTTGTTATTTATGGATATTTTTTTTCTATTTTTATGTACCTTCATTTTATTGTATTATTATATAACATATTTAATCATTCACAAATTTATAATAAGTTTTTTAATTCTAGAGACAGGAGGTATAATAGTTTAGTTACTGAAATCTCTATAAAATGAATCAAAAGTTTCAACAGTTTTTGATTAAATATAAAATATAGTTGTATGTTATAATAATATATTATTAAGGATTATAAAATTAGACTTAATCGGTTGGTTCGTTTTGTACACTACATTCCGGTTTTTTAAACTATTATTGCAGGTAGACTATTTTACTCTATGATCTAAAGCTTCTTCATTTTTATTCTATCGAGGGTACTATTACTTTTAGAGCTTCTTATTGTATTTTTAGTTAAATCAGCCTATTAGTTTATATTATCATCTTTATTTCAAACTTTTCAAGGGAGTAAAGAAGCAATTAATATAATGATATATTTATTTTATTTTTGTAAGAAAAACTACTATGGTTTTTGAAAATGTATCAGCGAATGTATGTAGCATATCATTTTAATAATAACAAATTTAGTATTAGTTTAATATATTTTGTAAGTGTTATGGAAACAATGAAATCACAATGTATTAAATATTATATTAAATAGTAAGAACTGAGATTATGATCATAAACATAAAACAATTATGTGTTAGTTTATATAAAATAAAATTATGTTATATATTTACAAATAAACTGTTTTACAATGGTATATATTTTGATATTTACAAAATATTGAATGAAATTAAAATATAATTTGTACTTTAACCTAACTGATGAGATATATACACTTTTAAGGTACAAACCCATAATTTTATTTGTATTTCACAATCATTATATTATTGTTGCATATCTGTGTCAGTAATGTTAAGGCACATAATGTCATAACTACTGAATATTGTTTATGTCCAATGTATATTTCTAAAATTTCACGAAAAAAAATTGTGTTATAATTATTTTTTAATATAATAGATATAATAGATATTCTATATAATAGATGTTTAATATAAATTAGGTAATTCATTAGATGATCTAATATTGATATGAAATCACTATGACCAACTAATTAAGATAGGTAACTTTCATGCATTTTAAACAACAAAATGATTTACAGTTTTTTTATATTTTAACATAGTTCCATCAACATTTATAAAAAAAAAAGTGAATATGTATTATCGATACATTTTAATTGTAGTGGGGAAAACTTATAACAGGAACGCATTGTATTCAAGATCTTTATGTGCAGACAAACCTTTTACTTTAACAATTTTCTACTATATCTATACATTTATACTTTTATAAGTCAACGTACAAGAAGTATTCATATAAGAAAATAATAGAAACAAATAAAATAATTTGAAATTTACTTACATAGTTTGTTTATTACTTAACTGTATATCAGCACACTGTCAGGGAACACTATACTTATATATTATTAAAGAAAAACACAATACTATACTTCAAGTTCTTAATCTATCTAATCTATTTAAATTTAAAAGTCCAATTTTTATATTTTTTTATTCTAACCTTTTTACATTTCAATACATAAATTAATTCTTGTATTAATTGATACTAGCATAATAATTGTTTTTAAAAATATGATAAATAAATGATTTTACAATTAATAGACTTGATCAAATTAATTTATTAATGTATACAAATTTTAAGTCTGTATGTAAAAACATAATATTATAGTGTAAAATAAAATTAGAAATTTAAAATTAGCAATCCTTTAATCAATAATAGAATTCATTTATGTACCAATTAAAATGTAAAAAAGTTGGAATAAAAAAAATTCAGATATAAATATTATTATTTTTTTTTTATTTACACAAATTTGTTAAACAAGACCACGCTTCGGGAAAAAAATTTCCGTTTCGTTTTCGCTGTTTTCTCTTGCAGTGGTTATGAATACAACAAATTCTTGTTTGTGTTGCTTTGTTTTCAAAACCATTCGGCTATCGAAACAGATGAACATAATATATGTTATTTATTATTTTTTCATTTCATTATTTTTATTACCATTTTAGAATTATCATCTTGTGTTATTGTTTCTTTTTGCTCATTATGGTCGTGATTAATTTTATCATCTACCTTTTTTGGTTTATTGTGGAAACCAACCTCTGACTTTCTGTGATGTTCTTGAGGTTCCTGGTATTCATGCACTTTCGTCTCTATTTTCACATCTTTTTTTGTCTCTCTTTTTGGCTCGTTTCCTTTTTGATTCGAATTAAACGGCTTTCTCTTAAAGCTGAATCTTTTAGTTTTATGCCTTATGGCATCACAAGTGTTATTAGACATATTTATATAATAAGCATGTTCGTAAACTATACCGGTACCTTTTTTTGAATTTGATAAAAAAAAGAAAAAATTTTTAAAAAAAATAATAAAATAAACTATTTATGTAAAATATTTCCATAGAAACAAAAAAAATATTATTCGGTAATAGATGTTATTTATTATTTTAAAATGCAAAAAAGTAAATGTACTATGCTTTGGTGTGCGCCCGGCCTAAACATGATGCCAAAATGCGCTCCGACCAGTATAGTGATGTTGTTTTTGTAAAATATACAGCATAAATCATTTTATTGGTTTTTGATATTCAATTAATATACTTGTTAGTTGTTTGTCAATTTTTTTCGATCTAATGAATGTATTTCTAAGAGCAACCGATTGATTTATTTAAACAAGACGCAATTGAAATATAATTCAATAGATACCTATACAAATAGGTACATCCGATTTTATTGTTGATAAATAATAATATCAGAGCGCTATTTAAAATGCTTCCAGTGTTCTGTCGTTCTGTGAACATAACAACATATTAATTATATTACATAAAGTTTATTAAAATTGTAATTTGTATAAAAATTTCTGAAAAAGTCTAAAATACTATGCATAGGTAGATAGGTACCCACTGTATTAGCGTACCAAACTTATTAGAAATCCTATGTTAAGTCGCCACTATTTGCACTATTTAGCAAATTAATTAGTCCCTATCAATATAGGTAACTTTGAAATATTAAGACGGTCAACGTTTTGGAACCAGAGTAGGTACATATTCAAAAAAATGTACACTCCTACAAACATTGTTTCGGTGTGGTGGGGTTTTTAAAAATGTTTTCAAAAATTGTTTAATATCAGGTGTATAATTTTGTTAGTTTAAAAAACAAACGACATTAACTCATCTATTATAAATTTAATTTCCACTGTGCTCTGTTTTAATTTGATCGCATTCATTAAATGTTCGAAAATAAACAAATGCGCTTACATAAATATTGAGTGTAAAAAGCTGAAAGATTAATATTTTTCATTAAAATATGTAACTAGGTAAACAAGATTGAACTATGAGCTAAACAATGTTTTCACGTGCCTTTAAAATTTGAGATCGTGCCATAAGTCCGCTACTTCTAACCCATATAATATACGTCTAATAAAGTTATAAAATATAAGAGAGAGTTCATTATTGCGGAAGTTTGGGAATCTGTTTTTGCTACCTACCAAATTGTAAGTCTGCAGAACACCTTCAAACCGGTCGTCAGCAATAATTATTTTATTACATATTCATATTCTTAATATATATTATTTGATCTTTAGAATTATTCATTAAATACTTTAACTATACTTTACTAGTTTACTATAGACACTGGATAGGTACTGGAATGTCTGGAATTAGTGGAATTAACAATGATAATAAAGTATGTGTTTGTTACTTTGTTAGCAAAAATCGAGTGCTTAGCCACTTAGATATCAGACGGCTAGCAACACTAACTACCTATAAATTACAATATCATTGATAATCAATGTTAATGTGTAGTTATTTTATTATTTATATATAAAACTAAGACTCAAGTAGGTACCTCTATACGACTATACCTGGTTAACACTGTGATGTATATATTTCTATATTAGACGTTTAATATACCAATTCATCATATAAACGTAAGACGTACATAATATGATGTTAATGTAGATGTGTATATTAGTATGTCATGATGTTAAGTACACAGATTTTAATTAATGACAAAGATACTAATGTTTCTTATGTCTCCAATAAAACAAAATAAATGCATATCTTAAAAAAGGAATATTTATTAATATTATCCTTAAATGTTTTTGAACTTAATTAACAATCGTTACAACAAATATTATAATAAAATGTGTAATATTTACCATAAATCAATAAAATTTTATATAATTTACATATTACAAAGTTTAACTTATGAAATATGAGAATGAATATTTTTAATTTAAAAATTTATAAAACAAGATGTTTGATGAAATTTTTGCATAAGTTGAATATACTATATGTTTTTAATAATTTTATGTCAAACAAATAATAATACATTATTTATATAATCTATTTGTGCATAAAATAATTAAGACTAATAATGGTGCTAAATCCCATTAATTTGTTTAAAACTATAATATGTACACTGCATAGTGCATAATGATACATGTTATATTTTTTATTTTCTACTATTCTGTTTTGTCTGCAAAATGTCAATTAACTGACTTCATTTTTGTACATTTTATTTTATTTTTATTTTTTTATTTATATAATGGTTTAAATAAACTAAGTTTAAAAATATATTAGTTTTTAAACTAAATTAGAAGTTGAATATAATTGGTGTTACAAACTAATAATTGTCAAAGTTATACATTTCAAGATACATTTAGAGCCTAGAGGGGGTATTATCTTAATAATTTGTTGTTATGAGGCTGGGTATTTTTTTTTGTTTGTTTGTTTATTATTTATATTAAGATATGGTAAATCTACTTGCTTTATTACTGTATGAGTTATTTTATTTGCCAGTAAAAATATAATTATCTGTGGATTTAATACTAACATATTGTAGTAAGCAATAGTAATTATAAGTACCTATTATTGGATATACATAAAATTAGAAAATAAAACCAATTAGATTTGTATAAAATATAGTGTCATGAGCTTTTTGTTGTTTAAAATCATAAAAAGAACATAACATGTTGTACCTATACACAAATCAAATTATCCTAGACTTTATAACTTCTTGTATACTTTTCACTTTTTCAGGACACTATGACTAAATACATACGTTGCAATATTATTGATAAAATTTAATTATCAATATTTTCTTTCAACAAGTGTATTTTTTGGCGTTGATACTTTAGTTACATTGAAAGAAATGTAATTGTATCATATCATTCATACATTCATATTCAATTATTATTGTTTTAATTTATCATGCAACCATAGAAGTGAAATGACAAAATATTTTGTTTTTATCTCCAGAATCCTAAGGAACCAATGAAAGATGAACTTTCAATTTATCTTGCCATGTAAAAGTTTTAATATAAATCTTTATAATTGAGTATAGCTATTAACACCATAAAATCAAAAGGTTTTATGGCATACAACATTCCAATTGATAAATAACGTAAAATGTAAAGTATCTACATTAAGATTTTTTTTTATAAAGTTGTTGATTAGAATAATTACCAATTAATTTTGAAATCCACAGCTCGTTTAGATTTATTTGCTTAAATAAGATATTTGTTAGTTGTAACAAACAAGAATTTTTCTGATTAGGAATAAATGTGCAAGTATATCAGTTCATAGATAAATGTATAATTTTTATACTTTTATCGCAAAATTTATTTTAATTTTTTTAATTTTATAATATAATAAAAATTGTACACACCATTTGTTAAAAGTTTACAAGCAATAAAAAAAAAAATCATGAGTATTCTTAAAAATAATTTATAAAAATTCATATTTAAAACATAAAATGATCATTATTATATCTGGAAAAAATGATGATTAAATGCTAGTTAAGACTAAATGTTAAATTAGATTAATGACAATACAATAAATCAGGGGTCTTACACCCGCAATCCACCTCTTTGTTATTTGTGGTATGTGAACACATTTTAAGCATATCATATAGCATTGTTAATCATTTAATACATGTTTTTATTATGAATTTGGTCCATAAGATTTCTTTAAAACAATAGGTGGTCCACAGCCTAGAAAAGTTGAAGACCTTTACTTTAGAACAGTGGTTGGCAACCGGCGGCCCGCGAACCGCATCCGGCCCGCTTTAAATTCTACTACAACAAAGTTTAATTGAATATTAAAAATTTTTATTTTTGTCTGGCCCGCGAACTTATTAATTTATGAATGTGGCCCGAGAGTCCAAAAAGGTTGCCAATCACTGCTATAGAACATAACTTATTATTAGAAGGAATTACTCAAATGCAACATTTTTTTTTAAATTTCAAAGCTGTTTTACTACATTCAATTAAAATGTAAAATTTTTGTGAGCAATGTTATTCTGATAAAAAAGTAAGATTTAAATTGTACATGTTTTTGCACATAAGAGAAAATCATAATTATTGGACAGACGAGACGTCTGAAAAAATGTATTAATTTTCATAACCCAAATATCAATTTCAGGTTCAGACATTCAATGAAATGAATGGATAAAATAATATTTAAGGTTTTCCATTGCTACAGGTCAATACAAATATTTTTAGAAATATAAACATTGTTTTGTTTTAATTATTTCTATGTAGAATCAGCGTGTAATACACATTACAGAAAGATATCAATAATCCGTATCGACTATTTTAAATGTATGTATGTAATTTTGGACTGTTAAGAGGACGTTACCCGCATGTGTTGTTCCTGTCTTACTAATGTAGATCACAGCAAATTCGCATTCAGCAGAACAGATTTTGTGATGATAGCTTTGATATTAGAGTAAATTTACCTATTATAAAATTTAAAGGTAAGAATAATATCTAGAAAATGCCATATGCTTTTATTGATATTATCATTTTAAAGTGAAATATAAATACTTTAAAGTTAAAATATTATACATAGCTATAATTCATTTTAAAATGATAATATCAATAAAAGCATATGACATTTTCTAGATAATATTCTTACCTTTAAATTTTATAATAGGTAAATTTACTCTAATATTAAAGCTAACATCACAAAATGTATTCTGCTGAACGAAAATTTGCTATAATCTACATTACTACATTAGTAAAACAGAGACAACACATGCGGGTATAACATCCTCTTAATACGATTGGTTATTTTATTAATGAGTAATTTTTAAAAATAAATTTGCTCCGATTACATATTATATAAAATGCAAATAAAAAACTTCACACATAAATTATACATAATAATTATTTTGTACATGATTTATTAATGTCTATATGATTTTATTTTTCAAAAAACATATCCTTTAAAAAAAAAACATTTGCAACAATAAATTTAATACAAATGCATAGGTATTACAATGATAACATAAAAATTAACACTTAGTCAAATGATGAACAACAAATTGTAGTTCTTTCTTTTAATTTTTGGTTCAATTAATAGGAATCAAAATACATGTGATGCGTTAATATTGTATTAAAAAAATTGTTTGAGTAAAAAATTGTACTTAAATTTTAATTTGTAAGATTAATTATTACATAATGTGATTTAAAATCACTTGAAAGAAATAACTTATTAAATTTTTAAAAATAGTTTTTCTGTTAATGAAAAGATTGTAAGTTTTCCATTTATGATTCAAAACTAAATTTAATTCTTAACATTAATATTTTTATATCTAAACTGCACGGTTGTTTCAAATTGAATAAACTTGAATAATAATAATTAATATCTTAAAAACGCACAACATACATTTTAAAATTAATACTTGGTAAGTATTATCTTAAGCTATTTGTTTATATTAGTATATAATATATTTGTTTCAAACCAATTATAGAATAAATAAAAAATAATATTTAACTATAAAAATTAAACATAAAAACAAATGATAAAAATAATTATCTAATTTTCATAAAATTATAAATGTCATTAGCACAAATAACATCAAGTATAAGATAATAGTGTATTACAGAGGTTTTCAATCTTTTTTGTTTCCTGGTTTTTTCATTTTTTAAAGCAATTTAAATGCCTCCAATATAAATAATGATAATAATAAAATAAACAATTAAACACTCTCTACTGCAGATAAAGCTTCCTTGATAATAACCTATGATGCCCCCTGGGAGCCAATATAGGTTTGAACACTCTAGATGTAGTATAATAAATTAAAGAATAATTTAAGTTTAAAAATAAAGTAATAATTGTAATAGTTTTGTTTTACTTAAAAAGATAAAATATAAAATGTATAAATAGTGTATAACTTATGATTACAAATACTAAGAATTACATTTTGGAAAATAATTATATTTAAATAAGTAGTAAGTAGAGGTATATATTTTTTAATTCAGAATCATTAATTACCTTGAACCAAGCTTACCAATCATCAGTGGTATCAGTCATCAAGGCATGCGAGTTTGTTGACCTGTGTACGTTTAGTCCAAAGAAGATGGTTTATTAGGACTTTGTCTAGGAGATGGACGTTGAGTAACGTTGGTATTGGACGATCGATTATTTGTTTGTGGAGATAAGCGCTGTTGCTTTTGAACATTCCCTTTGGTTAAATTTGTATTAGACCGTATCTGTTGTAATGACTGCTGCTGTTGGACATTTGTTCCAGCTACACTGGCATTACTTCCCACACTCTGTTGCTGTTGCTCTTGCTGCACAATGCTATTCTGAAGTAATTGAGAGCTTATCCCAGAACGTGTAACTTGCATTAGATTTGAAGTTTGCTGCTTATGAATACTTGTGCTAGTTGTTTGTAGATACTGTTGGACTAACGTATTGGTTTCTCGCTGATCATCTATATGCAGTTGTTCTTTAACTGTAGTTGTTTTTATTTGCATGTGTTGAATACTTGTATGCATTGTTAAACTACTATTACCAAAGTTATGTTGTTTTGCTGTTGTTATTTTTGACTTAGATGTTCCTGGAGTTTTATTTATTTTATGTGATTTACTCGTACTCGGTAACTGATCATTTGTTGAATGGATGTTAGTAGAGTTTTGACTGGTTGTCCGAACAATTGGTTGAATTGGCAATAGGTAAGCATTTTGAAGATTATTAGTTATAGCTACTGCTGGTACTAATCGTATATTTTCTGATAGATATTCGGGGCGTAATTTAGATATTTCATCAGCAGATAAATTAAATGGTGCAGATCTTAAATTCATGTTCAAAAAACTTGATGGATTTGATTTTTTAAATTGATCATTAGTATTCAATTGATATTCATAATTATAAGGAGGATTCGATACAGCCGAACTCAGTCCACGTAAAGGTTTCATTGAATTGCCATCGTTATCAATAATATGTTGCGGGAAAAATAGTTTAGATAAAGGTGAAGATTCTCTATGTGATTTTTGTTCATTTTTCATTTGTGAAGATTTCTCTTTGTTTCTCTTAGGTATTGGTTTAAGACCACCTGATTTATCAGGAATGCCTATTGTATATACTGTATTGTCAAACATTTGTAAAGACATAAGACGATCAAATGTAGTTTCAAATCCTTTTACTTTACAGAAAGAATCTACATAATTCCTAATAAGAAAAAAAAAATAATAATAAATAATGGAAATAAATATTATATATCATCAATATATTTTATATATTTTACTTACAGTGTAGTGTCACATTTTAAGACGATACCATTAGTTAATGAAGCCAATAATATATCTTTGGTTAACCATGCCAGATCCGAAAATAACATGTTGCCGATTCTAATCTTCCATACCAATTCACTAGATGGTATATCCCATACAATTATTTCCCCGCAACCAGCTGAAAATAAATATTTTTATATGTTACAAGCTAATTTATAAAAATAAAATATGAAATATTGTTGGGTAAATCAGGGCGAGGCATTTTTTTCTGACTTAAATTGAAAATACATATATAATATTAATACATAAAATAATATATTTATAATGGTTACTAAAATAATAAATAATAAACTAAATTTTTTCTATAAAAAAAAAAATTGGTTTTTACCTAAGAAGTAATATTAGGTATATGGATTTATGGGTTTCATAAAAACACTATAAATAATTTTGCATTTTGAAATACTATTTCATAGGATTTGTAACACTAGGTTAATATTATATACATTTACAAACTAGTGCCTTACTTAAACTAACCAACCTTCCTTTACAAAATAAAATATTACTTACAAGCAGATGCTAGATAATTAGGATTTTGAGCATTAAATTCTAAACCGGTGATATAATCAGAGTGTCCCATTAAAAGTCTATGACATTCTCCAGTTGTAAGTTCAAATACTCTAACAGTTTTATCTGATGAACCAGTAGCTAAGAGCACTTGATTTGGATGAAATTTTAGAACCTGAAACATAATTTGTAAAAAATATTCATTAATTATCAATTATTAAAATATTATTTTCATATTATAATCTTACCAAAATATCATCGAGATGACCCATAAAAATTCTTAATGGCCGTTTATAGTTCAAAAACCATAAACAGCTAGCGCCCTCGCAAGATCCTGTGGCAACTTGTAAGCTATATGGACAAGCAGCAATACACCATGTTCTGTGTTCATGTTCACTAAAAAATCATGCAAATAATTCAAGTTCTTTTAGTAAACACAAATTTGAAATTCTCCAGTTGTTAACAAGGAGCTATATTATTAAGTTTTACTAGGTAAAAATGTTAATCCTAATTATATAATATTTTTAATTTTATTTTGATTAATATTATTGTATTGATAATTTTATTATGATTATTACAAAATTAAGTTATTTTATCCACTAAAATACTTAAAACTACAGTAACTCACTTGTATACTTCTAAACAACGTTTTGATACCATATCCCAAGCTCTGTAAGTTTTATCATTGGATGCACTGAGAAGGATTTTAGCTGATGGTAATTCAGCTAAATCAAATATAGGTCCACCATGTCCACGTAATACAAAGGCTGTACTTTTGTCCAAACTTTAAAATACATTGATAGTTAAATTATTTGTGTATTTAAAGACAGGTTAAAATATGGTAGAAGTATTTACTATTCCATCAAATTGTTTCCTTGTATTGATGATGTAAAATTGCTGGGATTTATATTTCCAATGGTATGTAGAATATCAGGAGTTTTTTCCGGTACAGATTGTTGAGTAGATCTCTCCCATAAATAAATTAAAGAATCTAATGAACCAGCAGCAACCAACTTTAGATCAGAAGTCAAAATAGAACACGATAATCTAAAAGCAATAACAATCAATAATTTTTTTTTTTTTAAAGAAACAATACTAAATTTATCACTTATTTCTATACTTTATTAAAATTAAAAAACTTAATAAATTAAGATATACTTAAAAAAATTATATTTTAATATATAATTGTTGTTTATATGTTTCGCAAAATATAGGGTATTTTCAATTATATTAAAATTATTTTTAATATTTTAAGATTTAATAAATCATTCTTAAATACATACTTGCTACAATTTTTCAAGACTATTTGTTTAGTAGTACGTAGAAACCAATCTTCATCAAGGTTTTTCAAATCAATTTTAGTAATGTTTATGTGTTTCAAACGACGTGAAGTTTCCTTAAATACACAAAACAAATCATTTTTAAACAGTTATATAAATTTAAAACAAATAAAAAAGTAATAAAAATTGATAATTACATAACGTAAATGTTGAGCTGACTTTTTGTCATGTCTAACAAATTTATGCATCATAATTTCTTCATCATAAGATGAATTCAATGAACTGGAATCCTCCAAAAAATCCTTAAAAATATAAACATTTAGCTCATCTAAAGAAATAAGGATATTATTTATACTCTTACTTCAGATGAACTTCCACTCAGATTACTATTATTATCAGAGTGTTTATATTTTCTTCTGTTTTTTGATTTTTGATTTTCATTGTTACTGCTTGAAATTTCGTCATCACTTGAGACCTTCACAAAAATGCAAAACATTCAAATTGTTTTAATATCTTATTTATTATAATAATTTTAGTGTAAACTCATATTAAGCATTTTTGATTTTTTAATTTATTAATAAATATTTATGAAACAAATTGTTATTTAGTTTTTAAATGGAATTTTAAATTTGTTCTTACTTCAGGCGAGCTTCCAGATAAATTACTATCATCTGTATAATTGTCAAATTTTTTATTGCCTCTTAATTTTTGTTTCTTTTGTGGTTTTTTAAAATTCTTTTCATCACTTGATATCTTTAAACATACATAATATAAAATTATTATTAATATTATACTAATGAGTTTTCTGGTAATATTATATTAAACATTTAAGATATTTTTAAAACAATGTATGTAAATAAAAATGAAATGCTGTTCATTGGTAAGCGCTTAACTAAAACAGATGGATCGATTGGGCCCATTTTTTTTTTTTTATGTTTGTTGTTCGTAATAGCTCGAATAAGGTTTTTTCTAACAGAAAAATTGGAAAATTGAAAAATTCGGAAAAAACTAAAAGTACATTTCCAATAAGATTTTTGTATGAATTCACAACCAAATGTGTAGTATAACATTTACCTGGTCAGCTATATCATTAAATACATTCAACATTGTACACATTATAAGAATTAGAGTTTTAAAATTTCCAATCTTGTAGTAGATTGAAAATATGTTAATATTTTTTGTTTTATTAGTAAATCATGTTGAAATGGGAAATATTTTATTCTTACTTCAGATGTATGATTATCATCATCACTGGTAAATTTGCTTTTGCTTCTTTTATTTTGCTGTTTTTGCTTTTGTTCACCATCGTTTGATATCTTCAAAAATGTATACAAGTAAAATTATTGTTTAAATTTCTCACTTATTACTAGTCTGGATATAGATAAAGTATTTTTACATTTTTAAAATAGATATTTATCATGTATTATAATTCTAGAAATTTAAAAGTGTTTTTTAAATAAGCAATAATAAAATCTTATAAATAAAAGTAAGATTATATAACTCTTACATCAGACAAGCCACTCATATTCATATTATCGTCACTGGAAGATTTGCTTTTGCCACTTTTTTTTTGTCGTTTAAAGTTTTTTTCTTCATTGTCGGATACCTTTAAAAATTTAGACCATTATATTGGGCAATGCTTTTATTGAACAAACAACACTCATTATTTAAAAATCTATAACGTTTTTGAAATAATTAATGTTGTTGGATAAAAGAATTACCCTGTATTATTGAGTTTCATTTTTCACTCATTTCTATACTTAATTCAAGTTAAGAAATAAGCTTAGTAGCCGATTTACGCATTGGTGTGTATCATTACATAGAAGGTTTATAGATAGGGTTTTGTTGAATTAATGCCACTAAATACCATTTTTAACTTGAATTAAGTATAGTTAGGTATAGATTAAAATTAAAATAATTTTTTTAAATAATATTTATCTTATTGTAAATAACAACATGAAAAAGATTTTTTAATAGACATTTTATAGCTTATAAAATAAAATCATTTTTATCTTACTTCAGATAAGCTTTCACTCATTTGCATGTTACTATCATCACTTGTAAATTTGCTTCTACTACTTTTCTTTTGTCTTTTATACTTTTTTTCTTCATTATCAGATACCTTCAAAAATATACATAACGTTAAATTATTACTTTTCATCTCCCATTTATTGCTAGTCTGGCTCAAAATTTTACATATTTCATGTTTTTTAACTAAATATTAAATAAAATGCAATAAATATACTATCCACTAATGTGGAGTCTAGGTTTAGATATTTTTAGTTACCATATTTTCAAAACAAATAGATAAACATATATTAAGGTTATATTATTTATAATCTTTTATTAATAATTCTATTATAATCATATAAATAATAAAATAATATGCTACAATACAAAAAAAAAAATGTATTTTATAGAAAAACTTATGAAGTTATGAAGTTATTAATGATTATTGATTAGGTAATTATACATTTAAATAAATAGTTTGTATTCAGTTAATGTATACAATTATAAAATACAAGTAAGTTATGTGCAATTTTCAATATACTGTTTACTATATAAATTAAAATATAAATATTATTATCACCGTTTTTCTTATCACAAAATAAAATTAAATGAAACTATTATTTTTTAAATAATTATTTTATTTAAAAAAATAAAAAAAATAAATTTTTAATATAGTATAAAATTTAATTTATTGTTATACCAATAAATAAGACAGTAAAGCAATTACTATTATTAACATTATTATTATAAATTGGTCTTGTTGATTAATTATTAGTTTGTGTCAACCTAAGGTTCAATGTAAAAAATGTCTACAAAATATTTATAGTAAAAACAAGTTATGTTTTGACTGTTTAAAGTAGTATACAACAAAAAGTACAATAGTGATATTATAGGGCCACCATACTTTCTGTGAACCAAACTATAGATTAGGTTATTATATTAACAAATTATACATTCAATATATTAACAAAACTGCAACTGTTAGTTCACATTAAAATAAATAGACAGTATGATGAATAATTAATCAAAGTTATAACTTTTGTATTAATTAAATAATTAACAATACTGTTGATTTTGTAAAAATTTCTCGTCACCCGTAATCTTTAAGTAAAAACTTACCAACTATAAAACTTTAATGTTTGAAAATTAAATTGTAAATATTTTTTTAAACACATTCTTTACTTTTTATTCAAACAAAAAATAACTAGGTATTTGAGTTGTATTAATATTATTTAATACTACAATAGGTATTTAATTAATGACAATAACATATAAATATCTACATGGAATTTAAAGTAAAAGTTTATAGTTGTTGATTAAATCTTATAAAATAGGGATGGAAGATAATTGTAATCTTACTTCAGATGATTTTTCACATAAACGACTATTTTCATCACTAGTAGATTTACTTCTGTCACTTGATTTAATTTTCTTCCGCAATTGTTCCTCATCATTTGATATCTTCCAAAAATATAAATAAAATTAATTTTGAATATAATATCCTATTTATCAATATTAATAGAGTAGATAAAATATTTTTTTTAATATATATGTTTAACAAGGTTAAGAAAAGTTGTATTGTATTATTGAAAAAAAAGTCATAAAATAATGTAATTAATTTTATTCTTACTTCATTCGATTTTTTTTTGCCTCTTGATTTATGTTTTTTTCGGAGATTACGAGACTTTTTCCCATCATTTGATATCTTAAAAATAAATAAACATATTTAAAGTGTTTATAATTTTCCATTTACTAGTTATTGGAAAGATTAGTTTAAAAAATAAATATTTCATCGATACTTAAGAAGTATTTTAAGTCATAAAATAAATTTTAATACTACAGTATACCTATTTATTTGATAAGATAATTTTCCTTATAAAAATGTCATTAATTTTTAACAAAATAAGAATAAATTAACAACACTTTTGATACAAGTATATATTATGTAAATAAAGACATCATAAATATTTTTACCATTAGATAATATTTTAAATTGAGTTTTGAATTCCTTCTATTTTCTTTGTTTTATTCCCCCATTTATTAAAGTATAATTATTCATAATTCATATTTTTTTTTTTTTAATTTATTAATTTTAATTGAAAACAAAAATATTACTTTTTATTTAAGTTTTGTTAAAATAAATGCTAGTGTAATATCAATAGTATATTGTATTATCAAAAATGTGAAAAAAGAAGAGATTTTCATATATATTTTATAGTTAACTTATAAGAAATTATATTGTTAACATTATTAGTGAATATATAAAGTAATCATTTAATTTAAGTTAATAAAAACTGAAAAATGTCAAAAATAATCTCTAAACAATGAATTAAGTTATAGATTCTGAGCGAAGCAATAAATATATTGATTTTACAATGTGTGTTTTTTTTTTATGTGTCTGTCGTCTGTGAACATGATAAATAAACGATAAAATAATTAAATTTTCACTTTTAGGTGGTTTTGGATTGGATCTAGTTAGTATTCTTGAGAGGTTAAAATTAAAAATGCGGTGCATCTTTTATAATACAGTAAAATAAATAAAAAAATTAAGAAAAAGCTAGATGTTTTACACAAATCCGATAAGTATTGTTATTAAAATAATTATTTGATAACCGTGGTCACCAAAATTTAGACAGTCTTCACTCAAAATTGTTTTTTATCGTATATAACTGAATTCAAATTTAACAAAATTCATTTAAGTGATTTATTCAATGACTAGTTCCTAACCTCGACACCTAATGCACAACGGTGATTTCCATTTGCCTACCTTATTATTATTTTAACATAATAATAATTCAAAATTATTACAATAATTGTCGAAATTGAACAAAATAAATAAAAATACTTTTTGTCAAAAGCAAAAATAAATTCAAAACCCAAACATTTCTAGCTATGCCAAAAATCAACTGATAACCACATCTGATTAAATTTTAATATTCATCTATAATGAAGAGTTTTGTTGTTTGCCAACAAGACTGTTTAAATCTTCTAATAATTAAAAATTCTACATTTACAATAATAAAGGGTAACAAATAATAAACTGCTTAAGTGAATTATGATAGTTAAACATTTCTTATATTTTAAAGTAAAGGTAATTATGTGATAAAATTAAATAACTATAAAATAATAATACAATTACTTGTTCTTCGCTTGATTTCTCCAACATAGGATTTTTGGAATCATTAGGTTCTTTCTTCTCATTACTAACAATCTTTTCAAAATAAGATAAAAATATATATATTAAAATATAACACTGCATACAACATCAGGAATATGTTGCTATATCAAGATTATAATATATTATGTAAAACTGGTTTATTATTGCTGAACTAAGTTGTCATGATTGAATTAACCATTACATTTTTAATGATTTAAAATTTTAAAACTTGAAATTATATATATATATGATTCATGTGTTTTTATTATTTTTTCACTTATTTATATTATATTGTATATTTTTTAGTTTATTCTACCTATAACATTTTTAAAGTTAGCATATTATTATCAAAGTACCTTAAGAGGACGTTGTACCCTCATGTGTTGTCTCTGTCTTACACACATGTGACATAGCAAATTTTCGTCCACTATTTTCAATATTGTGCTGTTAGTTTTGATATTAGAGTAAACTAACCTATTATAAAATTTAAAGGTAAGATAATTATTCAATGCCCCACATAGCCTTTTATTTATATTATTATTTTTAAGTAAGTTATAAATGTTATGATCATTTTAAAATGTACAGTTTCAAAAAGATCATAACTTACTTAAAAATAATAATATCAATAAAATACTACGTGGGGCCCTGGATAATTATATTACTTTTAAATTTTATAATAGGTCAGTTTAATCTAATATCAAAACTAATAGCACAATATTAAAAATAGTGAACAAAATTTTGCTATGTTGCACATGTATAAGACGGAGACAACACATGCGGGTTCTACGTCCTCTTAAGCATCTAATAACGGGTAAATACATTTTAGAAAATAATATCGTTCTAATAAAAATCGCTTTTAACAAACAAATAAATTTTATATAATCTAACATAATTATTTAAACGTTATGTATTAATGCTAATGTAACATTCTGTACGTTTGAATTTGTTTAAATAAATGTTCTTATGACATTGAAAATAAAAATATTTATGTAAGCAATTTTAAATCCTGAATAATGTTTATAAGATATTAATGGTAATAACTCAAGGCAAAAATCAAAAAAAAAATCAATAATAATAATTAATTATTCATCATAAATTCATTATACATTATATTTCTTTTATGAATTACATTTTTAAGCCAATACTATTATATAGGTTAAAAAAATCAGCTCATCATGACAACTGAATTATAGATTAAAATGGTCAATAAATTAACAATACTAGTGCAAACTTCAATTTTAAAAAATTTCAAATTAAATGAATAAATATAAGTTATAATTACAACGCTTAATTTGTTAGACTTTCTTGAGATCCGTAATATTATTCTTTCTTCTTCAACTTCTTTCTGGTTAGATGAACTTTGTCCTTCTCTAGATGACTTTTCAGTCAACATTTTAATGATTAATTTTAATACATTTTATAGAAATTTAATACTGGAAATAAATTATAATTTTGATTTACTTCTTCGGACAATTTTGAATTTTCTTGATGACTTGTTGATTTATTTTGTGAACTGGTATCATCATACTTTTCTCCGCAAAATTTCTATTCATTTTTAATTTAGAAAAATTGTATGAAATATTTGTTAAACAATTTTTAGGTATGAATTATAAGTTCACTACTTTATCAATTACCTTGAGTCTTCTTGATTCTCGTTCATATGATGAAGTATTGTCTCTGTTACGTCTCATATGTTTTCTTTTGAAATTTTTCTTATTACAATTCAAAATAATATATATATATTATTATTATATAACTTAATTTAAAATCAATTATATTAAAAAAAAAAAAATAATAATAATAAATAATAAATGGGTATTATTGTTAAAAATATAATAAAATAAAACTCAAATTAAAAATTAAAACTATATTACAATACACAAAACTAATATTTATTTATACAAATTCATTATTGTTTTTAACTTATTATAATATAGTAGTTTTTCAAAATATTTTATGACATAAAAATTTAAAAAATTCCCAAACTAAAAATGTATTTTAAAATTTAAAGTAGATCCCCTGGATATTAATTAAAAATGTTGATAAAATTTCCTAAGCCATCCTAAAACACCGAATAATGTTTTACACAAAAATATTAAAAATCCACATATTATTTAAATTCCCAATTCATGATCAAAATCAAGGTAAATAAAGAAAATATTTTGCATAATTATGGATGGGAGAGGGGGTTAATATTTTTTTTTACTGCTTATAAAAATCTAAAACCCTAAAAAAATGCAGTTTTACTTTTCAAGAGTCAGAAGTTTAAATGAAATACTCACTTTTTTTTTATGTGACAAAAATAAAAATTAAAGAATTAATTATATAAACTAGAGAGTCGTTTAAAACATAAATTGAATATATTATCATATTTTTTGTAAATTATAGATTTAGAATTATTAATTTTATTATAATGCCATTATATTTCCACCATAATACACCTATTCAAGGAGATTTATAGATTGTGTTTAAGTCTAAACTATATTATTTTGAAAATATTTATCATAGTAAACATATAATAATATATGATTTTAATTTTAAAAATAATTTTTATTATCAAAAACTCATAACAAAATAATATTTTTAAATATAAGAAATAAAATTACAAAATATGGTATTAAAATGTATAAAAATAATATTAAAGCATACCTTCTTTGATCGTCTAGATCTTGGTTCTACGCAATGATCCTCCAATGAAGACTGTTCAGAATTTTCAGTAGACTGTTTACAAATAATCAATAAATTCTATGTCAGTATTTGAAAATGCATCATTTTTAAAATAATATTTACTTCATCTAGTTCTGAATTTGTTAAATTGTTTTGTGGATCTTCAACATCTTTGTTAGCAAACTAAATGTATTGAGTATTTAAAATAAAATACAAACATTTTACTATAGTTTTGATGTGTATAAAATTAAGGCTTTGAGGTAATGAAATTACTTTTCTAGAATTGGATCCTTGATGACTGGAGCTAGAGGTTTGATGTCCAACAAAATCTTTACTTGTAGAAGGGCGTTGATTATTGTAAAACTTGATTTTTATTCATTAACAAAAATGAAATAAAAAAATATTAATCATAAAAATAATATTAGGCGGCAAGGGAAGTAATTCATATTATAATTAAAAGGTTAAATTAATATTGATCATTTATTTTCAATCCAATTCTCAAAAGAGCATTACATGAATACTTGTATTAATTTTTTAAATCATAAAAAATAAATGCAATAAAAAAAAAAAAAAAAATTAAGTTGAATTTATTAAATACTTAAAGGATTCTAATAATTGATAGTTAAATATAAATTAGTAAACATATATTTATATTTTTGTTTAATCAACAAAATTAAACTAAAATAAAAAAAACCTATTTGATAAAAATAGCATGGTAAATAATATTATCTAAGAATCGTTTTCTAATACTTATTGAATTTAAATAAATTTAATTTGTTTTTAATTGTAGCAAGATCAAAATAAGTGAAGACTATATTTTTAATTAATTATTTAAATATTTGTGTACATTAAAAATAATGTATATATGTTGTTTTTTATAATAAAAAGTTGCTGAATATACATTCACGTTTATTGGTGATTAATATCTTCAAATAACTAATTTGAAAAATAAAATGTGTAGTCCATAAGATTATCAACAGAACATCTTAAACTATGCTAAAAATAAGATTGTATCCTAAAATTATATTTTTGAAAATGAACATTTTTATCATCAAATTATTAAATGATTAAACTATTATTTTTAAATATATGTTTATATCTATTTCATTGTATTCATATAATTTTATGTAAACATAATTTACATACAAAATAAAAAACATAACAAAAAAAAAATTAAACTTGTAGAATAACTTGTTAATCTGATAATTTAGAAACCATAATTAGATTTGAAATTATAAGTAAATTTTATTTTAAATAATAATTAATAATTTAAAAATGATTGGTAAAAGTATTTTTTTTTTTTTTAATGAATAGATATACATTTTTATTTAAATAATTGAATCACTATTTATCTTTAAAATCAGCACTTCTTACAATCCAATAACTAAATCATTAAAGTCAAATGCAAACATTTCTAATAGTATAATGTATATTATTGTGCTTAGTACAATTAGTATGCATAAATATTTAATTTTAATGAATAAAAACTGAAAACTAAAATATTAATTTGTCGATAAAAAATAATAAAAATAATTTAATAATGAATAAGAAAAAAAAATGTGTTAATAAAAATTTATGAATTATTAATTGAATCAAAATAAGTAAATATTAAAAAAAAAGTGTATAATTATATCATATATATGATATTATACAATGTATGTAAGTTTATAATACTATATTAATAATAAATTACAGTAAATCAATTAATAAAATTGATAACAAATTACCTTTATGACAAAATTAGCTTAATTTACATTTTTGATAAATATTTAAATATTAAGTTGAAATAAAAAAAATAATAATAATTGACTTTAAATTGAAATAAAAAAAAAAATAATAATTATTGACTAAAATAAAATAAAATAAAATTTAATTTAAATTTTTGACAATTAGTAACTGTTGGCTGACAACTATAAAATGCATAAACATTCAAGATAATGCACCCTCTGTAATATGTTGCTTAGTTTGATAATTGCATACTCCATTAACCATTATACATAACACATAAGTAACATATTTGAACAACTAAATGTAGTAAAATAAAGTTGAATATATGCACTTTATAAACAATTGTTAAAAAACCATTGTTTTTTATCCAAGAAATTTCTAATTATACTTCAGTAAAATATTAATAATATACATTAAAATTGTTTTTAGTTTTATTCCAAAAAATAATTTTAACATTAATATAAAAGAAATTTTAAATTATAATCTGGAAAAATAAATAAAATAATAATAATAATAATAACAAAAATATATTGAATATTTTCTAATATAATAAACAAAATTAGTCCTGATATTTAGGATTTGATTTGCTATTCTTGCTTAGAATATAATCAAAACATGTATTTTTCAGCTTATTAGTACAATAATAATGTATGGAAAATTATATTAAGTATACTTACATCATTTTCAGAATTATTGACTTTTCGATTGTTGTTCTTATTTTGAGCTGAATTCAGTGTCTAAAAAAAATTAATAGAATATAGAAATAATAATATAATAAATATGTTTATAGTTTAGGTTAGGAATATATGCTTTTTATAAGCCCTTCAAAAAAAGTTACAAATTGAAATAAATTGCAACAATCACATTTTATATTCTTTATAAATAATAAACTTACTTTTTTACATAATACAGGTTTATTGACAACAACATTATTATTTTGTTTCGGAGCATTTGCTTTGTCTAGATTATTTACTCGTACTAGATTATTTGCATAATAATCATCAAATATTATTCTTGGATCTTCATAAGCAGTATAGTTAATATCAAACCATTCTTGAAACACCTTTAATTAATAAATTAATTAACTATTCAAATAGAAAAATAGTATGCAGTTTAAGATATTACAATAAGTAGAAAAGTTGAACTTTGTATACTCTAATACAATGTTAAGAAGGATGTTACACCCGCATGTGTTGTCTCTGTCTTACTAATATACATCATAGCAAATTTACGTTCAGCAGAATACATTTAATGTTTTTAGCTTTCATATTAGTCAATTTACCTATTATAAAAAACTTAAAGGTGAGAATATTATCTCGGACATCGCATATGCTTTTATTGATATTATTGTTTTAAAGAATGTTATGAACATTTTAAAGCTGTAAAATTGTACATAGTTAAAATTCACTTTAAAATGATAATATCAATAAAATCATATGTCCTAGATAATAATCTTACCTTAAAATTTTATAATAGGTAAATCAACTTAAAAAGAATTAAAGCTAATGACATTAAATGTGTTCTGCTGAACGTAATTTTGTTATGATGTACGTTAGTAAGACAGAGACGATCATGTGACAACACAAGAGGGTATAAAATTCTCTAAATATTAATAGTGCAATGTATATAATTAGAAATTATATTTATGTTTTCAATCTTATATAATTCAAAGTGCAAAAAATGTTTTTCTTGCAGAAATAAATAAATTGAAATATAATTAAAACACATATAATATATTATAATATACAATGTAGATATTTATTTAAATTTTACTGATTTTTACGTTTTTTAAAGTTGACCAAATTGAATTTTAGTTAAACCTAATTCTGCATTATAAATATTTATAGGCAACATATTCTACAGTAAGTAAACTGAATAAATATGTGCACGTGTTCAAGTATAAGTCAACTTTAGAAGACATGGTAACAGAACAAGTAATGTATTATGGTTTGTTCTCTTTATTAATTATTTTACAATATTACAAGTCATGATTCAATTTTGGAATTTATCAACTTATTCCATATTTGGATATACCAAATATAATTCAATCTGTGAATTATTCTATTATTCTATAGATCATTAGCAATTTGAATAACTATATGTTATAGTTTGTTTAGTTATAAACTTAAAAGCATAGCTTGTTTAAAATTACACTAAATGTGTATTGATTTAAAATATAAATGTATAACATAGCAAATACAGAACCAGTTAGTTAAAATGAATAAATCTATTATCAGATTTAATGATAAAAATATAATCTGTTTTTTTGTAGGATTTTAGAAAAATGTTATTTAAAAGTAATTGTGAGCTTTATTAAATTTTAATGCTTTACATTACATCTCAGCTTTAAAATTAAAACCAATGAGACAATGCAAATACATTTAGCTTGACACATGATAACTTAACAATTAAAAATTCACTCTAATATTAAAACTACATGAGTTCAATTAGAAATTAATTTGTTATATTAATTTATTTTAAAGACAATAATATGGATGTATTCTTAAAAAATACTTTTTTATTACAATGCATAGTATACAACAATAACTGATTTTTTTACCATGTCTTCATAATGATTAACATATTTTTATTGTACTATAATATACAAACCACTTTGAGCATGAAATGAGGATGAAAAAAATCATAAAGATTGCTTATAAACATAGGAGAGACACCGTATACAAATTTATTTCGCCTGAAATAATAAATTTAATATTATTAATAATAATGTAAACAATTAAATTATTATAAACAACAAACCAATTACCTGAAATATGCAAGTCGAGGTGATAAATCTAAGACATTTGTAACAGTTTTCAATTCCTGTAGATAAACAACTCCTCTAGGACTTGTAAACAAATATTCAAATTTTTTCAATAATGCCTGTAAACGGTTATGATTTCGTGGAACATATAGATTCAAATAAAGATGACAGAACAATGGTAGACGTAGATCTCTGATAAATTCTCTATCAACAGCAAACTCCCTCACGCGAGAGAACCATATTTCAAACCTAAGCAAATATTTAATTAATAAATTTGTTTATTCACTGTAATATTAATATAATGTTTCATTTACGAATCAAATTCTTGTTCAGCTTGCATTATATTATTCTTATCAAACATTTGATCGAGCCCCAATGATCTAAAATTGTTTTCAACAAACTTCAAATTCACATATTCGATAACAGCTTTGCTATCTTGGGGTGGAGTAAATGTATCTTCCTAAAAAAAAAAATTCATATTACATAAATAATGAAAAAATAAAACATTGAAGTATTTATTATTTAAATAAAAACCATGCACTTCCAACAAGGTCCATTAAATCATACCGGTATAAATAATCAGTTTGATTTAAGGTTTAATTCTTATACCTATAAATATAATTTAATTTAAACTATGCCAATTGGCAAATTGTACCGTTTTATTGTATACAGAAATTCATACTAGATTATTGAAGAAAAAAAGTATTTATTCAAATAAAAATAAACAATAAATAACAATTTGTAAATATATTTACAAATTAAAATGATTACACTCAGTCGTTGGCAACTAAACGGTTTTGGTCGATTGATGTTGCCGGTTCGACCGGAAGAATAAACAGAAGTCTCCTACCGATAGAGCTACATAAACGCCAGAGCTAACTGAACCACGCACCTCCAAATAGATACACTAAATCAACGGTCGGCAACTGGCGGACTGCGGTCTGAATCCGGACCACAGTACGCAGAAAGCTGCATCATCAAAATATCTCAATAGGATTGTGTAATTAATTTATCATAAAGATTTGACAAAAACATTTTTTTGTCCGGGCCTCGTTTATTTATTATTTTAATCTTCCGGACTTCAATAGAAATCACTTGCCGACCCCTGCACTAAATTATACCTTTTCGATCGGTTTGATTTAAAATTTGGTCCCTAATTATTATTATATATTATACGCCTACTATCATAATTTAATCTAGGCGGATAGTGTCTGCTGGCATATCGTACAAATCGTCTCTATTATTATGGGCTGCGGTTGTGTTTTTAATAACGCTATGCCGCCGACCTGTTGATTATAAAAAATCGTAGTCTGGCGGCTGTGTAGCCAAAAAAAACCGGCACCACCGAGTCCGCAAACACGATAATATAATACTATGAAGGTAGGTACGCAGCAATCCGCGACGGAGACGGCGGAGAAGAACGGAGAAACGAAAATAATATCAATACGGCCGACAACCCACCACCACCCCTTCGACCCCCCACCCCCCGCCCACCATGCACGGTGCGCGCGGCGCAGGCACACTCACGATCAAGTTCCTCTGGAAAACGTACTGGCCCAGCGCGACGCTGAACGTGGACCCGGACCTCACGTATTCGTCGTCCGACGACATGTCGTAGTCCTCGAGCGTGCACTGCGGCCCGTCGACGTGTTGCTCGTGGCCGTCGGCTTCGGGGCCCGGCGACGCGGCCGGACTCGTGCCGACGCCCCGGGACGTGGACGGCTCGGCGTGCGGCAAGAAGACGGACGGCGCGGGGACGGCGGACGTCCGCGGGCTGTCTTCCGACATCGCGGCCGTAGTGACGGTCGTCGGGCGGCCGCCCGGCGTCTTGGCCAGGGCGAAATACATTGCGGCCCTAGGGCCCGGTCGACGGTTTTCGAGGACCGGACGGGCGTGTGGGGAATACGAGACGACGGTGCGCGCCGCAGCTGGAACGACCACCGCAGTGACGGCGACGACGACTGACTAAATAGAGTTGCACCGGAACGTACGGCGCCAACGACGACCGTACAATGTGCGAGCTTTGCGACGACTGACGCGGTGCCCGGACACTGTTGAGCGGCGGCGGCGGCGGCGACGGCGGACGGTGACAATCGCGGGTGGCGAGACGCGATCGATAGGAGACTCGCGCGCGCGCGTGCACGCGTTCTCAGTCTCGATTGTGTCGACGGCGGCGCCGGCCGGTAGGTGACGCGGGGACGGGTGTATCGATGTTGGCGTACACAGTCGATTGCGGCGAAGCAGTCGAAAAATCGACAAACGCGCGCGGCACACGAGTTAGATGATGATAACGACCATAGATAATGAAACATTACATACGTCTTATCGTTAACTACGTCGTGCAAAAGTGAAAACGGAATGATGTTCGTTCGGTTGGGAATCGCATTGTTCCGAGAACGGCTCAACCGATTTGACTGATTTTTGGGTTTTACTTATTCGAAATAGTCCTTATAAGTTATAAGGTTTTACGGAAAGAAAATTTGAAAAAAATTCCCCGGGAAATCATAAATACTTTTTGCACTCGAGCACTCTGTATACAAGTTTACGTATATCGTATATAGGTATTTGCCACGGGGATTGATACATTATGTTTGTTTGTTTAGGGAGGTGAATAAATACAATAAAGTCTTGCATGAAAATATGACTTAATTCGGTATTGTGAACATAAATTGTCATGAACCCAATTTTCTTATCTCCGTCCCTATATGTATATAGTGTTATACGTAGTAGGTACCTAACTACTTAGGATTAAGTTGTAATAAATGTAAATAATGTTTACGGATTTTAATTAGGTCTACTAAAAATTAAGATACACCATTGTTTTGATTCGTTTAATTCATATTTGACAATATTATTTTTTAATGCCTTTAGAATTTAGATAGACATATTATTTATAAAAACTCTAAATTTACTTCTAGAATTTTGGATTTGATTAGCATCAAATAATTTTCAAATTTTTAAATTAAAAGTTCATCAATGTTTTATATTAATTATTATTTATTAAGTATACAAAATGTAATGCTATGTTAGAAAATAGGTAGATTTTGGCTACAAACGTTTAAAAAAAAATTAATTTTGAATAAGGTCTTATTGTTATTAAGAAGACAACACATGCGGGTGTCTCTGTCTTACTAACGTACATGTACATGTACATCATAACAAATTTTAGTTCAGCAAAATACATTTTGTGGCGTTAGCGTAAATATTAGAGTAAATTTACCTATTATCAAATTTAAAGGTAAGAATATTATCTAGACAATGACATATAATTTTATTTATATTATTATGTGGAAGTGAGTTATGAACATTTTAAAGTTGTAATATTTTACATAACTATAATTCACTTTAAAATAATAATAACAATAAAAGCATAATATGTCATTGTCTAGATAATATTCTTACCTTTAAATTTGATAATAGGTAAATTTACTCTTATATTAAGGCTAACATCACAAAATGTATTCTGCTAAACGAAAATTTGTTATGATGTAGGTACATGTACGTTAGTAAGAGAAAGACAACACATGCAGGTATGGCGTCCTCTAAATGCGTTTCCACAGTAATATGAAGAGTTGAATACAAGTTGCTAAATAATCGGTATACACTCGTATTTATGTGTCTTTTTTTGTTCATACATTATTTTACACGGTGTAGTAAAAATGTATTACTGTTATTATCGATAGATTTATTTGTATTTTTTAAACACTCTTCTTGTTAACAATCTTATAATCCTATTTTTAAGTTTCTGAGTAGGTACAATCTAAATTATTTTAAATGAATATAATGCCTTATATAGTTATATATATATTATATATATATATATATATATTTTATAAAATAAAATATAACTCACTCACAATTCATTTGTATGTTTATTGTAATAGCGCGTCAATTTTGTACTTACGAATTTATTTACTTTACTATATTATGGATTTTACCAACTATTTGAAATTACTATTGATAATTTGATAATACAAATAAATAACTATAAAATAAATAATAATGCATTTAGAGAATATGGGAACAAATATGTATTTAACTTAGAAAGGCTTATGTTATACATTTATAATAGGTTGACTAGTTAATTTTAAAAAAACATTTAAAATATTTAATGTTGGTCATTTTATTCTTATAGATAATATAATAAAAAATAATTAAAACCCTTTAGACTAATTTACACTTTATCATCTTGCAATATTATATTTGAATAAATCAATTATTTTGATCCGTCATGGAAAGACAAGACTACCTCGGCCATCGTTATCATGTTTTCCTTCGCTCCGCAGCATTTCAATCCAACGCACACATTTCATTATCTTTTTGAAACGTCTAAAACACACATCATAGACGTCAATGAGCATTTCGACCTGATCCGCCGTACCGGTGGTATGATTTACGACAATTCCTAAAAATGTCAGTTCACCGGCCAGATACTTCGTCTCGGCAGCGGCGGCATACAGTCTGAAATCCAATTCAAGGGTAATAGGTTCTCAATCGTTAGTGGCGTATTCACGAATATTGAATTTTTAGTGGAGGATAATTTTGTTAACTCTTTTAAAATGCAAAAACTTAATTGTCATCTGATTTTTTTTTGTTTACCAAGGTTAATAATATTAAAAAAAAATTTGGTAAGTATAATAAGTTTAAGACATATCTTAATATTTATTCACCCTAATTAAACAGCAAAATTGTGTATATCTGTTATCTAACCTAATTACCATTATATTGAATAATCTCATGAATATCTTCATATCGTCAATTGACAATGGTATTTTTTTTTAAACTGAATACGGAGGGTATCTACAGACTTATTGATAATGAATGGATACTATAGAGTACTTACATTTTCACCAAATCAGATATTATTTAAGTTCGAAATTGAGACTGTAGTATAGCAAAGTAAACAAATATTAATAAACATTCTCAAAGATAACACATTAATTACATAAGAAATAAACTAAATAAAAGAGATGATCGTTAGGTATTTAGGTATTTCTTTAAAGTGAAATAATCGCATTGGAATTATTTATATTCAATAAAGAAAAGAAATAAATGCATACCAAATAATAACAATACATAATATGTATATATACGTATATAATTAATTATATAATACAAGCAAGATATTGAATTACGTATATATTTATAATCACAACAATATATTTAAATCGAAAGGTATTTTTATTATATAACATATTTTTTCACCTAAATTCGATTTCGGATCTTTGTGTGACAGTTGAATGATCGGTATATTGTAGGCATTTTTCCAACCATTGACGCGTCTTGAGTACCAGACTGGCGAGCATCGTCACGGCGTACACGATTTTGTGTACAGGCACCATGTTCTCATAATACGGATGACAATGGCACGCGCTGTTGCAACAATATAACTGTCCGTGTGGTTTATTAACCATTTTGTTATACAATTTTATGTCTTAAACATTTTATCATGAAAATAGTATGGAAAAAGTACTTAGAAAAAGACACATGCGTAAATTGGAAGTCGTACCTAAATTTTCTTCAAAATCATGTTAAGTATACAGAGATGAGAGATTAATACCACCATCTACGAACGAAAATAAAGGAGAGACTAAAGTAATTTAATTATAAGAATAAAATTGGAAGGTATTTGATGATTTATTTTTAATTTCTACTGTTAGCTTAACTTTAGCCTTGTCAGTTAATGAAAATTTATACAGCAATTTATAAGCAACTTAAAAAAAATATCTTATCTAGGTATTCTTATTTCATATCAAAAACAAAACATTAATAGTTATTAATTACCCAATTATTATTAAAACCAATAAAACCTAAACCTTGTAAGTTGTATTTATTTAAGTTCATTTCATTTTTAAATCTTTTTCAGTCACATTTTAAGTCAATTGCCTATAGTTAATATTATATATATAATTAATAATTATATTTAATTTTTAAAACTTATTTTATTATTTGCTAACATTATTACATATTTACATGAGTCTTGTAAACATGATTGATTAGTGACCAATTATTGAACTTTGACTTTAGTGAACTATTAAATGAATCAATAATTTTATGCAACTTCTTGTTAATATATGTACGTATATACGTATAAATATATACACATATTATTTTGTTTTATATATATTTTTATATAATTCAAAAAAACTTTAAAAATAATCTAAGAACACCAATTTGTCTGAGTTGGATATGGCATATATGCTTCGTAACAACCCAAAAACCTAGTCGAACGTTTCGGAGCCGGTAAAAATATTCCTACTATAAGGTACCTAGTACATTATAGATAAGTCGATTTTTATAATCAATACAATACCTACATTTTCTTTTCTACTTTTACAGACTAGAAATATCAATATATCTTATAATATAATAAAGTTATATATTAGAAAAATAGTACTCAAATATATCATGATTTTGTAACCAAATATGTCACATTTTGGGATAAAATACCAAAATGTATTGTAGGCGTTGTAGCTCTGTTATCTCTATAACATATCATAAAAAAAACGAATATTTTTTTTAATATTTGAATAACATTGTAAAGTACCAATTTTTAAATAATAAAGAAAACATTAAATAAACAAGTAAAATTGTATTGTATAATTATTAATATTTAAATTGTAAAAAAAATATTTATTTATTTGATTATGTAGAAATGTAGTACCCACATTTATGTATTAGATAATAGATATAGAACACTAGTGATTTATTATTAAAATTATTTCAGGATTCAACACTAGTGAACTAGGTACCTATATGTAAACCTGCTATAAGACACCATTTAGAAGACATATTTACACAAGTGTAATGGTTTCACGTGCACGTGTAATTGTGTAGGTAATCCAAAATGTAAGGGGCTCCATATAGGTATCATGATGTACACTTAATCCCAAGCACACAATTTCCGTATCCCTTATCGGATACATACCGATTATGACTAATGACTAGACACCCACACTTGACTTACAACTTTTTGACAAAAAAAAAATAGTAGACTTGCAATAAAAATTGCAGTTGCCCAATCAAGTAAATTAATGACAGACTTCCGCACGAGCAAATTATGTCTGAAGCGAATAGCACTCAATCTGAGATCCACTTAAACTGACGTCGCTCCAATACGCCACGAATGGATTGCCCAGGTCCGATTTACACCTGTTGTAACTATAATTACCAAGTACTCATTTCTACTATTCATAGCATTCTACTTTACGTTTTATGATTTGCACAAGGCCATAAAATAACACCAAACATGCTTTAGAGTGCTAAGTTATCATAGGAATTAATATTACAAAATAGATTTGCACATTATACGACTTTTAACTAGACAATCTCAATAAGCAACCAACTATAATCCCAATCAAAGGTGTAGAAACTTCCGACAAAATGAGTTTCACTTCCTCCAAAGTATATTGTATACAGTTCAGTAGTAGTGTTAAATTTACCAAAAGGCAGTAATGATTAAATAATCACCTGTTTTTAATACTATTTTTTTATATACAATAGAATACAAATTTATTATGTAAGTCACCAATAATAGGTATACAGTATACACTATACAGTCATGGACATTAACATAAAGTACATTCTTATTCACCGCTGTCTTATGACATTTAAAGACCACGCGTATATTACATATACCAATTTGCTTACCGGCGAGAGTATCCTATTCACGACATGTCTTGGAAATGTCATATTACTCGTTTTCAGTTGACACAGCTTGTGAATTATAGAGTTATATGTGGTATATTCTTTCATTGGTGTACAACTTTCATCCCATTTAATATTCTGAGGTTTAATCACAGGCTGATCATATGGTTAACCAACGATATTGTGTACATAAATAAAAAAATTATAATAAATTATTACCAGATTTTAATTTTACATTAAAATTTCGAGTTCTAAATAAAAAATAAACGGATTGGGTATCCAAAATAATTATTTTTCATAATTTTATTTTAACTTTAATTATTTATTACGATATATTGATAATTGATGTGTAGATATTATAAGTACATGTACCTAGTATATACCTAAGTCAAAATTTTATGCTTAAATTAATAAACCATACATACCGGAAGTATGGTCTTTTTTGCAACGCGTTTTATGCATTTTTCGGTGCTCGTCTGTTGACTCTTATCAGTCGTTGACTTAAACGTAACCACCAGGCCCATTGATTGATCGTTTGTCTGACTTGAAACATTAACCTTTAGGTTCGCTGTTGTGATGTCAGTCTGAAATTCTGCAATGACTCTGTATTATATATTTATACGTAATAATAAGTTTAGTTAATTAAATACTACTGATTATGACTACTTTCAGTTTAGTAGTCTACAATATATTCTAATTTATTCTTGTCAGTACATACCTTCGACATTTAACTTCCATTGAAATTTAATATTTTAAATGTCTTTTTAGAACAGACATAATACACTAGCTTTTAAAATGTATGATAAACCTACTCAAAAACCCGCAAAAAAAAATGCAATTAATTGTGTCGTTTTGAAAATGTTTTTGTACTATACAAAAGTTGTGTGTTCAAAAATCATAAATACATCGATACTCTATAGTATTCACACTTAAAATCTTAAATTAACTAATTATACTTATGAAAGTATTCAACATTTAAATTTTTTGAAAAAAAAGGATTTATATATTTTTTTTGATTCTGAACGGAGTGAGGAATGTATTGATTTTACAATGATATGCATATTTTTTTTTGTGTTTGTCATAACGTTTTGGAGTAGAAATAACGTTTTGATTTTTGACTTCAGCCTCTCTTTGAAAAGGAAAATCAATCTAGTTGGTACTTTGGGGGGCAAACAATTTACAATAGTTTTCAAAACGTCAGGAAAAACAGGAATTTTTACATTTAATCAGTTTTTGACAAAATTAAATTTTATTTTGCTGTAACTCGAAAACGAATCATTGTAAATACTTGAAATTTTCATCAAATGTTTATATAAGCGTTATCTAATTACGATTAAATTTTTAAAATATTTTGACTTTTTTCAAGCTATATGTATATAGACAATTTAAATTTTCGATTTTTCTAAGTTTTTTTTTGAAATACTTATAAAACAATTTGACAACCCAAAATATCTTTAAAATTTAATATAAGCTTTATTATAAATTATAATTATCGTACCTATTAAAAAAAAAAAATAAAAAATCGTTACTCACAATTTTTATTTAAAAGCATTTAAAGTTCAAATGATTACGAAATATGTCAAAATCGCGAAAATTTGCAAGGAATTCTGAAGTAGAAAATTCGTAACATTTCTGTGATTTATACCTAAGATTAAAAATCCCAATACAACGTTATCCATAAGTTTTCCTTCAAGTAACTGTAAAAAAAATTCTAGCGTCAATATAGAAAACATTTTATAAGCGTATGAAATTTAATTTTTTACGAAATCGCGTAAAATATTACAATTTAAATATAGGTACAAGTAATAATATAGTATATCCTACTAATTATCCTAGACTGATAAATCAACTTCGGTTAGAATTGTTTTTCGTATACTTTCAATGATACCTGTCATTGCATTCAAATTTAACACATCCATTATAATGATCTACTCTCCATCTCTTCTGTACAGCAGAGCAATACTCACTTGCCCACTATTTTTTTATTTTATGTTAAATACTTATTATAATATAATATGAACATTTTATATTTAATCGACCTTTGGATAGTATAATAGTGTATCATGATTCAAGCTTTTGCTATGTATAGGCAGTGAAACTAATAGTTTTGTCCATAAGACTATATTATTTTCAAAAGTAAATGAGTTATATAGAAAATATATTATATAGACAGATACGTGAAAACTTACGAATATTACATACCCTCGACGATTATAGGTGCTTCTTCAAGTTGCTTATTAACTTTATCTTTCTCGACTTCCTTCTCGACTTGATCTTTGGTCTTTATCTTTCGCACACTCAACAAAATTCGGTCTCTGCAATCCCACAATGACTCAGCATCCTGAACGACCGCATCCCGAGACTTTTTTATTACCTTACCCCCCGATACTCCATCACTGAAGTTACTCGTGTATGACGATTCAGAAGAATTTTTTATAATTGGTTTCTTCTTAAACAAATTTATAAACATTTTCCACCATACAAAAATATTGTAAAAAAAATATTTTTTTTATTTTGATTTAAAAAACATTTTTTTACCAAGGTAACCAGAGATTAGTATTATATCTAAATTTACTCATGTAATAAGTAATAACGTAAAAATAGAAATAGAAGAAATGTAAAATTAAAAATAATTTTAAAAGGGTAAAAGTGGTAAACGGTAATTATTAATAAGGTCACAAGCCTTTAGAGGATGGGTCTAGGTCTGGGGGATTATTCCCTACACTTAAAAGTGCTGATAAAACCACCTACTAGATATCAATTTCAAATTAACGCTATTACCTACCTCCTGATCTCCGGAGAGCTTTCGATGTCGAGGTCGTGTGTTCGAGAATATGATTAAGCTATATAATTAAATAATTAATACAATTGTGATATGTCAGCATATCATTATACTCAATATTTACCAAAATAATTAATTTATATTTATAATATTGTAAACCCTGTCTAAATGATTAATACTCTAATAATATGAAAACTGTTGGGACTAGATATTTTTTCCATTAAATATTATAGGTTCTAAGAAAAAAATAAAAATTACAACTTTACCGATAAACTTTTATTATTACTTCATATTATTCATTATACTTAAATTGTATTACAATTAAAAATTATTTTATTATACATATATTATTATAATGTTTATGAAGATCAAAACACGTAGCACTCTAATATTGGTTGTTAGATTAATGAAATAAATGAAAAATAATGTAATAAACTAATAACTAATAATAAATAATAATAAACTTAATAACGTAACGACTAATTATAAATAATCAAAAATAACGATTCATGTTTTTTTTAAATTTTCACGGCTCCTTTGAAATGTTGTCATGCTTTTCTAGAGGGGCGCATCCCCCAGGTTGAGAACCCAGAACCGTTGAAGTAGAGTTAATATATTACTATTTTAGGACAATGTTTATATGAATGAAGTTAATATTTACAGAGAAAAAGTATAAAGTACAATTGGTTATATTTTATAGAGTATAGACATAATATGAATGACAGCATTAAGTGTGCAATTTTATTGTGAGTTCCATAACTCTAAGAAGTCCATTCATAAATTCTTTTTTTCCCAGGCCTCAGCTAATATTTTTCTTATCAACAGCAGGCATTTAATTAAATTAGTTTGAATTAAGATAGTCTTAGATCATATCCAACGAAATTACACATAATGTTTAATCTAAGAAGATAGTCAACAAACAATTTTCTAAAATTTTTTTTAATTTACTTGATAGGGGTCATTTAGTAAATTCAATTTGGGTATTATTAATTTTAATGAATTTATTAATTAATATTTATGTGTGCAATGTGCATATTATTGTGTTTTTTTGTACTAGAGTCTAACCGGTAAAATGTCCAATCAAAAGTATACAATTATTCTTTGTATAGTATTATTTAGAATATTAAAATATAAAATTTAAAAAAGTATATAGTTTTCGTAACAATGTCATTAATGTCTTCAACATAATATTATTCAAAACAATATTATTCAATATTTCAATGTATTTTTTTTTAACAGCCATAAAAGGAAACTTATTACTATTATAATAACTTCTTATTAGTTTAATTATTATTATTTGTATGAACATTAAACAGCCAACTGGCAACTACCAGCCACGGCCATATTATATAGGTAAATATAAAAAGATAAATATTATAATATATTATTTAATTATCTAAAGATTCTTGTTTACAGTAACAAATACTTATATACCTACTATACTACTATAGTGCTATTTATTTTGTACAAAATTAATCAGCTGTCAATAAAAATAGCAATACTATGCCATTGCCCATTATTGCCGAAACTAAATGGTACATATTTTCGTCATGTATTAAAAACATATAATATTACAATAATAATTGAATAATTCATTAAAACGAACAGAGGCACATTTAAAACTAATCTGCCCATCCGGCTCCACGAGTATAGCGATGGCAGTGTAGCGTTTGGCACTAACATCGACTGAAACGTACAGGTAAAATCGGAGAATAAGTAATAGGTAGTAGTCATGGATGATGGATCTTATTCTGTGGTAAAATCCGCGTTTCGGTCCTGATGTTTTACCCGGTCGGCTCGCTGAACGATCGCGGGAATACGCAATCGCAGTGCGCGGGCGCGCGCCTCGCCGCCGACGGTCGATAATCGATAGCGAGCCAAACACCTCCACCGCTCTCCACCGCCGGAGACGACTATTGCCTCCAAAAACGCGACAAAAGCCGCACGGCGCACACCGAACCGCCTCCGCCTGACCAGCTGCCGCCACCATAGCGTTTGTTTACGTTTCCAATATCATATTATTTTTTTTTCATATTATCAACAACTTACTACTATCGTCGCTATTATATTACAATACAATATTTGTTTACTTATCTGTCGGCGGTCCTCGTTTCCGCCATTATTCTTTTTTTTTCCATTCGTTTTCCCCACCGCCGCCGCGTACCCGTGTAACAATAGGTAACATTTATTACTCAATTTATTACAGTCGGTATTTCGACGACGACGCCGCCGCCGCCACCGTCCGCCACCGCCACCGCCACTTCCATCCCCACCGCCGCTCCGTCACTTCCGCCCGACCGTCCACCGAACCGCGACTGTTGTGTCCGCTTCGGTTATCAGTGAAACGCAGCGTCTCTCGGCGCGACGGACGACGGACACCACCGGCTAGATCGGCCGACAAAAAAACAGCACCGAACGTCGCGCGCCGCCAACCGGTTACGGGTACTCCGACGGCCGCCCGCGCACCGACACCCGCGAACACGGTCGCCGGTTCTTGGCCGCGAGTACACACGACATGCGAACGCCGAGTCGCCGACGGTGAGTAGGTACCGATAACGCGCGCCATGCATCACGGCGGACGACGGACACCTGGCCGGCATTGAGCACCAACTGCGTCTGAAGCGGAGTCAGCGAACAGCACAGCAGCTGTAGGTAAACATGGTCGGCGGTTGAGTGTCCCGACGTTTTTCGTTTTCTTCGTCGGCTCTTCCAAGTCTCGTACTATGATAATGACTAATAGTCGATGTTGTTTCTCTCGCGGGATGTCTCCGCGCGTTACAGTGCATAACGCCGCATCGTCGCACGGTACGGTGTTTTCGCGTAAAAAAACGGATACGATTTCAATTTGTAAGTCATATTTGACCATGCAGAGTAGTAAGAATGTGACGTTTGAAACAGCAGATTGCCGTTTATTACATAATATTATCAATAATGTTGTTTTCTTTCTGTCGCAACTGATGTTTCAATAAACTGTAAACGAGAATCTATAGGTAGTGTCTGTTCTCCTATAGTTTTTTGTTTAACAAAAATAAATTCATTACTTACAAGTTACAATATGTGTCTACAAATAAAAACTACTTAAATATAAATTTTAATAAACATCCAAGACAATTTGTGTTCATCTTTTCTATATAGTTTTTAATAGATATTATATTTTTTTTCTTCATAATTTAAAGACCCACGAAGGCCTGTCATTGAATAGTTTCTTCAATCAAACCAACCAAGCCCTCTTATGTATCCCTTCATCTATTGTGCTTATTGTAAAGAATGACTTCATACAAATTAAAAATAATCATGACAAAGAAAAATAATTAAAAGACTAAAAAGAAATACAAACAAAATGTTCATGTTTACAATTTAACCGGTAAATAATTTATGTGGGTGCTATTCGGATGTGCGGTGAAATGTGTTTTTGCTCAGATTTGTGATCTACAATAATATATCGGCAGTTAGATAATTTAACATCTAACAATCACTGTGAGCATTATTATTATTTTTATGCATAACAATATACAGTGGTCGCTGCTTATTAGACTTACATTGGGACTAGACCATTTGAATCCATAAACCGAAAGAGTCAAGAATGACTACTAAAAAATAATTAAAATAGTTGTTTACTTAAAAATACTTATTGAGATTTAAGCTACTATGTAAAATTCTGTTTAATTAGAAATTAAATAAGTATTTTTTGCTGTGTGTTAGTAATGTGCAAATCAGTATCAGCCATTTTGCATCTAATAGGCGAATGAGTCGATTAACCGTGAGCCCAATGAATGGCGACCACTGTATATACCTATTTAAAAATATGAATATAATAAATAAAAAAATATTTTACAATTTAGTTAATATACTATTTACAATTCCACAAAAATCCAGTTGGTAGTGAAGTAATTAGTGTTGGTGCTTCTAATAGTTTTTTTAAGTGCTATTTTCCAGGCATGATATTTCTATGACTTGTTAACACCTGTTGAGGATTCACATAATTTCTCTAATGATTTTAGCCAACATTATTCAAGCATCTATATATCGTATATTTATTAGAATGAATAACTACTTCTACAATATTGGAACTAACGTAGTTTAGTCCTTTCTACAGATATAGAATAGTAAAAATACCTGTAGTATTAATACTTAATAAAATGGTGGCACTTTAAAAATAAAAATAGTTATTGCTCTAAGATTACGTCCGTAGATAATAATATAGTATTGTCTATTAATAATATTTTATTTTTAAATACATTAAAATTTTGACCAAATTTTTACAAAAATATCCCACTCTAGCTATTAAAATTATTCTTCTCATTAATTTAAAAACATCATGTTTTTAGGTGTGTATCTATATTATTGCATACATTTTTTGTGGATAATTGATTATATTCAAAATGGCAGTCCACGGCTCTACACCTAAGCGTAAAGAAATTTACAAGCACGAGGCGCCATGGCCACTGTACAGTATGAACTGGTCTGTACGACCTGACAAACGATTTCGGTAATAATCAGACATTAGCCAATAACTATGTATTTGTTTAATATAAGTTTTTATTTATTTATTTTCTTTTAGTCTGGCTATTGGGAGCTTTGTAGAGGAATACAATAACAAAGTACAAATTGTGTCATTAGACGAAGAAGTTTCAGAATTCAGTCCCAAGAGCACATTTGATCATCCGTATCCAACAACAAAAATTATGTGGATTCCTGATAGTGTATGTGTTGTGTATTGTACCCATAGACCTTATACTAATAGACGTGACATCCAGAGTGGATGCGGGTGGGTGGTGCGGTCTTTCCTAACTTTGATAGTACGCGGTGTGAGTATTGATAAGACGCACGGTTACAATGATTGTACAATCCCATGGTTCTTGTGCGCATGTGCAGTGTACATGTACTACCTTGTTCAGCGCCCTCACATATGGACGCCGAAACTACTACCATGTACCGTTTATTAGTGTAAGGTCTATGATTGTACCATGGATGTTATTTATTTTTTTTATTGTTATTGATAAGTTTCTTATCATACTTTTTTTACACTTTAGAAAGGAGTATTTCCAGACTTATTAGCTACAAGTGGTGATTATTTACGAATTTGGAGAGCAGGTGAACCAGAAACAAGATTGGAATGCATTCTTAATAATGTGGGTATTCTAACTTAAAAAATTATTTGTTCCATTACTCGTTCTTAATGTTTTAATTTTTCTATGATACATTTTAATTAAGGTTCTAAATGAAATAAAAATATAAAAAATGTATTAATTCTGTATTTTTGTAAATGTAATATTTTAATATTACTTATTTCCTAATGTTATTAGAACAAGAATTCAGACTTTTGTGCTCCATTGACATCATTTGACTGGAATGAAGTTGATCCAAACTTAATTGGTACATCAAGTATAGATACTACATGTACAATTTGGGGTCTTGAAACAACTCAGGTAATTTTATTAACAATATTTAGTTGGTAAAAATGATTTCATATTAAATTGCTAATGTTTTTAATAAATTCTTAGATTGTTGGACGAATTAATTCTGTTGCGGGGCATGTTAAGACTCAACTTATTGCTCATGACAAAGAAGTATATGATATAGCCTTTAGTCGTGCTGGAGGTGGCCGTGATATGTTTGCTTCAGTTGGTATGAAAACACATAATTTAATTGTATTTATTATTACTATCTAAAACCTTATTTATTTTATTACAGGAGCTGATGGTTCAGTTAGGATGTTTGATCTACGGCATTTGGAACATTCAACTATAATTTATGAAGATCCTCAACACTCTCCACTACTGAGGCTTGCGTGGAACAAACAAGACCCAAATTATCTTGCTACAGTTGCTATGGACGCATGCGAAGTAAATAATATTTATTAGATTCTGAGCGGAGTGAGGAATGTATTGATTTTACAATCATGCATACTTGTTTTTGTATCTGGGGACATGTATCGAGGTAGTAAAAATGCTTAGATTTTCAATTTCATCAACTTTTTTGGTAGAAAAAGTGAACCTAATTAGTAATTTGAGTGGTCACAAGTAAAAAGTTCCCAGGATTTTTCTGAATTATCAGGATAAACAAACAAAAAATTAAGGAAAAATGGAAAATTTTACACAAATCCAATATAATTATTTAAATAATAATAAAACTCTTTTAAGAATATTATTAATTATATGGAATTCAATTTAAAAAATATATAAATTAATTTTAGATATTGACTCAAAAGTTAATGACGATAATATAATAATATGGTATAAATATATAAGATGTAAAATATATCATGAATTAATACACTTTACCTATCATACACATTTAACACACCCTTAATAGTAAACCACTTGACACTTTATGTACAGCAAAGCAGTACACAATTATCTATTTTATTTTTTTGTTTATTCATTATGAATTTTTTTATCCAAAGGTTATTATATTGGATGTCAGAGTGCCTTGTACACCTGTTGCTAGATTAAACAATCATAGAGCATGTGTTAATGGAATCGCATGGGCTCCACATTCATCTTGCCATATATGCACTGCTGGTATGTATAATTATATATTGTTATATGTTCCATTATTTTATGGATGAATCATGATCACTATTTTGTATTTAGGTGATGATCACCAAGCCCTTATTTGGGATATCCAACAAATGCCTAGGGCTATAGAAGATCCAATTCTAGCATATACAGCTGCAGAAGGTGAAATCAATCAAATTCAATGGGGTGCTACTCAACCAGACTGGATCGCCATTTGTTATAATAAGTCGTTGGAAATACTACGAGTGTAGTAATACTGTTGGACTGTTAATGTTGTAAATGCATTATTATACATATTATTTTATATTTTTATCAAATTTCCCACATCAATACAAATTATTTGACTCAGATATTATTAACAAGACTTATAGTTTTATTTGTTACACATGATTTATAAGAGACCGTGATTTATTTTTATTTATGATAAATTTTTATTTTTGTTTTTTTTTTTTTGAGTTATATTATAATAATTTTTTACAACAGTTCAATACATTGTATTATTAAAAACTAGTATAAAATGTATTTCATTAACAGCCCGCCGGTAGATGATTTTTAGCCTGTATTTTTAATAAAGAAGAAGAATACTCTTATAGTAATAAAATATATTGTAGAATTTTGACAATTGATTTTTCAATTGTTGTAAGCCAGCAAAATAATTATAATAATAAATGACATATTATATAATAAATTTATTTTTATTATTTAAATAGTGGTATCCAATACACTTATGTATAAGCAAATATTATGTACGTTTATTAATTCGAAATCTGTAAATATTTACCAAGTATCAGTAATATTAATTTCTTTTTGACAATTGTGTGATTTTTTTTTTTAATTTTTTATGGTAACATTAATTTTTGCTAATTGCATTTGTATGAAAACGCAATAATTAATTTTAATATTATTATACAGTGTGGTGTCTATGTAAATGCAACAACTACTTGAGTAACCCACTGTTATAATTTTAAGTATAATTAATAATTAGTTATTTACTAGTAACATATAAGTTATCAATACTAAAAGTCAACTGTTTTAATGTTAACATAAAATATTTAAATGTTTAAATCCTTTTTTTACAATTATCAACTGTGCACATTAACTAATACCTCAATATTTTGAACTGCGCATTTTTAAATTAAATTATACTTATGAATACTAAGCATGTTTTCCACTAGAATTAAGGAGATAACTTATTACTTAAGTTTATTCAAAATGAGATCATTGCCGATGGTTGAGTTGTGTGCATAGGCATGGCTTTACTACACCAACGTTTCCCAATGTGAGTCCCTCCATATATTTGTGATTATTGAAAAAATTATTTTATATTATATTTGGATTATTTATATTTTAAAAAATTGAAAAAAAGGGGGGTTCCTCAAAACACAAACTATTTCTCAAGGGTGCCGTGGTCGTAAAAATTTGGAAACCGCTGTACCCAGTAGGCGTACAGATAATTAACTCGGTGGGGTTAACAAACAGATATTGTCTGACCACCACCCGATGAAAACTGGTCGCTGTCGGGTAATGATCTCATTTTGAATAGGTTATAGAGATATGATGTTGATGACCTAAAAAAGCTTAAAAAATTACCCCAAACAAATGCTTTAATGCCCTAATAAATATAGAAAATGATCTAACCTAACCTATGAAGTTGTTAAAAAGTAAGATATAAAAAAAAAAAAAATCAGTTAACTTAATTAATAACACTTGTTACTACAAAAACCTACCAATTATAAGAATACAATTATTGTTTTTTAACAAATTTTCTTTAAAATCTAAAAATTCGAGTAAAGTGCCTCTACATTGTATAAAAACTACCAAAATTGACCTATAATATGGAAAATAGAAATAAAAATTATGTTAAAAATAAAAATAAAATTAGTATATTCTGAATTGAGAGAGCATGAAATTAATTTTTAACTAAGATTGCATTTGGAAAAATGCATGTCATCCAGTCACGTAACCAGGGGTGGTGTATGTGCATTTTGTCAATTACTTTTGAATAACACCCCCCCTCCCCTTTGAAAACGCCTAAACGCCTGATGTCATCAACATTCTATCTCTACTTATTACGTATTATAAATTTGTAATAAAGTAAATAGAAAATTTCCACACATGAATCTTATTGAATCATATGAGGAATAAACAATAAATTCAAATTGACAATTTTGTTTTTATACGTTTATTTAAATACTATAATGCAGCAGTTCTCAAACTTATTTTTACGTACCACTTAAGTATATTATCAATTAGTCGCGTACCACTAATGATTAAAAATAGAACGATCCAAATTCCAAATTGTATAGTTAAATACATTTATTTTAAATAATAAATCAGTAAAATACTACAACTGCAGTATAATTATTTTTTGTTTATTAGTTTTGTAAAATAAGATATGAATTAAATAATTGAATGGGTTTATTATCCAAAAACGGCCCTCCGCGTACCACCACAAAGTCTTTCGCGTACCACAGTTTGAGAACCACTGCTATAATGTATTAAATGATACACTTGTTGGAAATCTCATGAATTTGTGTATTACAGTTGATATTTTCACTAATATTACTTTGTTAGTTATCAAAAATTTCCCCATTGGTTGGTTAAAAAATTAAAAAATCATAAACTGTTTATTATAAAATAAAATGTGTTAAGATAGTAAAAATTAATACTAAATAACATGTTTTGTACACGTCAATGTCAAACTCATAATTATTATATATTTATAATAAATATACATTTTTTTTAATGAGAAAACTGTATATTATTTTATTAATTTTTAGTGGTAGTCCAAAATAGCCTTTACTTTTTAAAGTGAGACATGAAAAGTAAGTATTAGGAAATTATAAAAAATATATCAATCAATTACTATCATTATTTACATATTGTCTGTTGTAGCTTTTATATTATGAAAATTATATTTTCAGGTACCTATATGAAGCTAATAAAAACTAAAGTGATACCACTGTACCTAACTAGTATTCAGTATTAAAATTATTTTAAAATGTATTAAGAAACTTAGAAATGTTCAGTAAAATCTTATTATAATATAATATTATTATTATATTTTTTTTTTCTATTGAAATGTTTTAGATTCTGAACGGAGTGATGAATGTATTGATTTTACAATGATGTGTGTTTTTTTTTTGTGTCTGTCATTACGTTTTGGAGTAGTAATAAACCTTCGATTTTCGACTTCAGCCCCTCTTTGAAAAGGAAAATTCATCTAGTTAGTAATTTAAAGTAGTAGTTTTTAAATGCGCCGGGAAAAACCCTGAAAAAATAACGAAAAATGAGAATTTTTACGCATAACCACTTTTCGACAAAATCGATATTTTGATTTTGCTGTAACTCAAAAAAGAATCATTGTAAATACTTGAAATTTTCACCAAATGTTTATATTAACGTTATCTATTTATGATTAAATTTTCAAAATATTTTTGACTTTTTTTAAGCTACATATAGACAATTGAAATTTTCGACTTTTTAAAGTTTTTTTTCTTGAAATGCCGATAAAAAAAATTTGGCTTTCCAAAAAATCTTTAAAATTTAATACAAGGTTTATTATAAGTTACACTTATCGTAGTAAAAAAAAATCAAAAATCGTTATTCATAATTTTTGTTTATAAGCATTTAAAATTCAAATGTTTACGAAATATATCAAAATCACAACAATTTGCAAGGAATTTTGAAGTTGAAAATTTATAAAATTTTTGTGATTTATACTTAAGGTTCAAACATCCAATAAGTTTTCCTTTAAGTAATTGTAAATAAAAATTCCAGCGTCAATATAGAAAATATTTTATGAGCGTATGAAATTTAATTTTTTACGAAATCGCGTAAAATAACGACATATTACACTTTAAATATAAGTAATAATAATATAATATATCCAACTAATTATCATTGACTGACAAATCATCTCCGTTCAGAATCGTTTTTCGTATACAATGATACCCGTCATTGCATTCAAATTTAACACATCCACACGACCAGTGACCTACTCTCCATCTCTACTATAAGTACAGCAGAGCGATACCCACTTGCCCACTTTTTTTTTTAAAATTTTTATACACATATTGTGTATGTATTTAAACAATTGTTAATTTCAATATTTAGTGTACAAATATTGTCTTCAGATAAAATAATGGTTATCAATCATATAAATATTGTACAATTTTGATGTTGACAAAATTATTTTTTATTTTAGAAAAATTATTCCGATGACACTTAATTTTAGGTAGATGTAGCGGCTACTAAAAATTAAAAACAAATTATAATCTTTAAATGCTGATGGGATTATAGCTTTTTGAAATCAACAATGACATAAGTCTTAATTTATAAATAATAAATATAATTAATAAATTTAGTCAAAAATCTGTTGCCTAAGTTATTTATATTAATTAAAACTTGTATATTTTTTTAGTGTCTTTAGTAGCAGTGTATCATGTTTGTCAATGGTAACCAGCTACGGTCCACAATCAGCCATCAAAATTATGAAACTTGAAGCAAAACTTGACAAAACTTCAAAGGGGGGGAAGCAAATTCGTACTATGACACAATAAATGATAATTATTTCTTTGAGAATACTAATAGAACATATTTATTATATTACTGTATAAGGGGTACCTTTTTATTATGGTTATATTCTATAACTTAAATATTTACTGATAATAATTACTATAAATTATAATTATTTAATATTTACCTATTAAAAGCAATTTACCAAGTCTTAAGGCCTTAAGCGGAGTAAAATCACCATTGATTTGTATATTTTAAATACCTATTAGTACCTATTTATAATTAAAGGTAGTACCTATACTGGCTATTTTTATTTTTGAACAGTAAATAATTACAAATTGAGTCTTTTTGTAATTACAATTCACAACCGTTGTATGACTTAAGTATATGTTTTTATATTTTATGGCAACTATTTTTGATGGCTCGATAATACTTATGGAGTTAAGTTGTTCTAAAATTAAAATAAATCAAACTGGGTTTCATTATGATGATAATTGCAACTGATTACTAACAAATATAAAGTAATAATTTGTTATTACTTATTACTTACTTTAAAAGACAAATATGTTTAAAATAACTACTGGACTCTGAATAGGTTACTTGATTTTAAATTTTAAATTAACATTATTGCGGTGTTATTACAATGTAAACAATATAGGTAATATAAAATTTACATCATTATATGTGTACGAATAAATAGGTACTAATAATAAATTAACTGGAAATGATAATGTTCACTCCTAAAAGCTAATACCTATCTTTTACACATTTTAAGTATAGGTAATTTTTATTTCAGAATTTCAAATAGACGTTTTCTATTAAGAAAAACTTTATGATAAGTACCAATTTTTGAGTTTTTTCTTTTGAGCAGGGATTTTTTACTCTATTAGAACTATTTAAAAGCTGGTTGTAAAATGTATTATTTTTTGAATATTTGTTTAATAGTGGGATATTTTCAACTAGAATACTAGATGTTAAAATAAGCTAATGAAATATTGAAATGGGTTGTTAATTGTTATGTACTTATGTTACTTATATTCATTAAAATGTTAGAACTACCTATTTACAGTTTTACACATGAATTTTCTAGTTGCAAGCAAAGTTCTAAAGAATTAAGACTAGGTCTACCAACAGCATGTATTATGTAACAAATTTTGGTATAAATCTAGTTTAGCGCCACGCAGTTTTCTGAATTTTTTTCTACCTTATTGGTGGGGTTTTTTACGCTGAGACCGATGGTGCAATCAGAATTGAGCGGTAAAATTTAATTTTTGAGTTATAACATTTTGATGTTGTAAATATGTTAAATAACTCAATAGATAATAGGGCACTATATTGTGGTGTTGCATAGCAAATCGAGGGATATTTTCATTTTTAAATGTACGAGCGAGCACTACAAAAAAAAAAAAATGAAAAATTCGCGTAAGTGCGAATAATAAAAAGTGCAAAAAATCAATTTTTGTATGAGGTAATCAACCATGCTCATCAAGATTCGTAAGGTATGAACGTACCACTACACCACACTTGAAGTATCTCGATATTAAACATACTGGGTATTTAAGGATCTGGTTTATAGGGTAAACCAAAAATTTTGATCAGCTGTAACTATTGATTTCCGCCAATTTTTTTTTGCACCCTCATTCTTAAAATATTGATTTATCTAGGTTTCTAAAAAAAAATTCAAAAATTCGCGTGGCCGCTAAACTAGATTTGTTCCCAAATTTTTCTTTGATTTCTTTTTTCTTTTTTATACTTATTGAATTTATTACTGTAGGCAAACGTCATATATTTCTGTAATGGTTTAGATAGAATATTGTTCTTAAAATAAAATTATTTTTGGTTTTAAAATTTTTTATTGAGATTGGTGTTTTGGGTATAATATGTTATATTTTTAAATAAATAATCAAAAAATATACCTTGTTTATTATTATCACAAATGTACTAAGTATAGTAAAAATCCAAATTTGAAATTTCCTCAGTCTTATTTTATTTGTATGTAACAATAAGTACATAACTTTTTATTTTTTAATGCACAATTATTTGAAAGTGTGCAGTTAGTATTAATTCTATTAAGTAAATTTATTTCTAAATATTCAAAAAAAGCATATTTAATTCGAATATAACAGTCAAACTTAAAATAATATAACTTAAGTCTAAAAACTCTTTAAAGTTTATATAGTATTTTATATATAAATAATGATTTACAATTTCTTTATTTACTTATATATTCTTAACATTAAATTATAGGGAGCAATGGAGAGAAAAAATCAAATGTTGGAGTGGGCACTTGCCCACCCTGGCCCCCGTGTAGCGCCACCCCTGTCTGCTAGAAATATAATAATTAAGTATATTAAAAACATTACAATAATTATCTAAATTAATATATACTGTATCACTTTGTTTTGATAAATAAATGTTATAAATAAAATATTAAAATAAATTCTATTCACTATAAAAGTAATATAGATTTTAAGAAAATTTTGAACAATTTATCTAAAATTAAACATTTGTCATTTAATGCTACATCATAATGTATTACCTATAGTACTTATATAATAAGAAGAATAAAATATCTACAACAAACAAACTTCAATTGGACGAGTATCACTGATAGTGTATTATAGTGAGTAACTTTGACTAGTAACAACATAAATAAATTATAATCAACCTTTTTATATGTTTATAAAAGAATTTTAAAGTTTATTATTAACTGTATTCAAACATATTAAATTTCATGCCTTTTGAATTATTTGCAATATTTAATTTTTTTTGTACTTTTTAACAATATTTTTTGCTTTTTATAATTACTAACTATCTAAATAATTGTGGTCTGTATAACTAAAACTCAAATTGAAATGCAGTTTTATTTAATGGTTAATACTTTCAAACAAATAATTCAACTTAATCATTAGTATATTATTATTTGTTTTAATTCAACTAACAACAATAGTTTATAAAATATAATTTAATATACAATATACCAGCGATAATAAATGATAAATTATTGGCTAGGTTTCATGCAATTTCGTTCGACTTTTATTTATAATTAATTTAATTTCAACTTTTGTAGAACCATGTAATACAATTTCAAACCTGTTTAGGTATAGGTATTAAAATTTTTATAATTTTTTAAATACAAAATAACTTACTAAATTTCACAACTTTGATAAATTTCGTAAAAATATGATCTTTAAAGTAAACGCTTATAAAAAAAAAATTGTGACTAAAATTTTTAATTTTTTTCAATTATGAAAATATATTTCATAAGTTATACATTTTTATTTGTTATTATAGCCGTCGATAATAAAGGCATCATAATATTATGTAGCATATGCATATTAGTATCTATGTACATAGATTAAATATTAAATATAATAGTATATTTAATCTATGCTATGTATAAGTTGAAGCTTCTATACGTTCTACAACTAACATTTCGCAATACCTAATATCCAATAACTGTTTTAGATACTTACTTGGTGACAGTAGGTAGTAAGTTCTATATTAGTATTATTTTAAAATATATTTTTTTTATTTAATTACTTGATTACCATTGCCATCAACTCTTTCTTCATTGGTTGTAAATTTTTCAATCGGTGTTTTATTTTCCTAGGTGCACTTAACTTATATTTAGTTTTTTCCCAAAAAGCCAGTCGTTACCATTTTGCAAAATATTAAAAAAAAACACTGGAAACTTACAGACAAATGTACTGATCAGCCCCTAGTGTTGAAATGAAATTATTCATAGATCAATAAACATAGGTATAATATTCTTTGTGTTTAAATATATTTTATATTTATATGGGCATTGGTAGTGGTGCTGAACTGATATGTCACGTGGAGCTATGTGTTTACTGTTTATCATATGAATTGAGTTGGTGGGTGAGTGGAACAAAAATTTTAGATTTTACTTCACAAAAAATGTCTGAGTTCGGCGTCACTGGTGACAAATATATATTGTAGCCCATGGGTGATAAAACTCTTAATTCGGCCCTGTATATAGATATACAGATGCATAGATATTTAAAGTTACTTTCATCTCCCCCCATAACATAGAGGTATCATCATCACGATCGATAGCAAATTGACCTATACGGAAAATATATTACAACATACTGGCAATTAATTAATATTGAATACAAAAGGACTGTCTCACACCAGTCATACCTGTCCAGCTGTAATGCAAATTACAGAATCTGTATTGACATTTTAAACACATAAATAAATACTTAATGGATATCATAATTAATAATAAAGCAAAAAAATTAAGTTTTATTCTTAAAAAAATTAAAAACCGGAATGAAATCGAAATAAACAAAAATATTTTTACTTATGAATGTAATACCTACCTATATTATAATTAATATTTATTTTTTTAATTAATCAACTTAATAATATTATTTACATAAAGTCATAATGCGTCAAATTAAAAATGTAATCAAACCTATTTTATCTTTTTTAAATCATTTAATACCTTTGTAAATACTAAAAAACAAAAAGTAATTTATTTTAAATAATAATAAAAAATTTAATACACCTCGTGTCAAAACTAATGGAAAATAATAAGATATACTAATACCTAAGTACTAATACAATTTTCATTCTTTTTTATTTCATAAAATGTTTGAGGTATTACTTCTACTCAAACTGTCTCAAAGTGACAGCCATCATTTACTGTTGTTGAATAGCATTGTATTGTAACAATTATTTTATCGAATTAATATATATATATTTAATATATTAATTGTTTTACCAATAATCCTCATAATTAATACAAACAATTATTATATCTGTAATGTTAATCAGCTTATCTATATTTTAGAAAAAATGTTTCATTATTTCGAATTTAGTCATGACGTTATCACTTTATCAATGTTACCTATGTATTTTTATATTTTTATACAGATATATTATATTTTGTGTGATTTTGTATTAAATTTTTAAGTATTTCTATTTTCTACCAATAAAATAATTTTAAATCGATATTTATAAAAAAAAAAACTGGAACATTTTTAAAACATTAAGATGTTTATTGTTTATTATAGAAGTATATTTGAAATACCTATTTTGAAAATGTTACCGTAAATACTAAATAAGAAACGATGATATAAATATTTGGTTAAAATTTCAAGTATCAATGAAAAATCGAAGCATTTTATCAATAATTTATTGTGTTTAGTACACTAAAAAAAACACATCATTATAAAATCGATACATTCATAGCTCCGCTTAGAATTTAAAATGTACAATTATTTATAAATTTATGAGTTTTATATATTTTGAGAAAGAAATGCAATAATTTGCATGAATTTATGTAATTTAAATATTGTAAATGAAGGATAACAATTTTAATTACTTCGTAGTATTTCAAAAAAATATTGTTTGTAAAGTTTTGAAACTCTTGTATAAGTATATAATTAGTATATTTCTACAATTATATTTTATACACACAATAACATTTTCAATTTTTTTATTAATTTACACTAACGCAGTGGCGTAGTCAGGATTTTTTTTCGTGGAGGGGGAGGGGGCAAATCAATTTTTGTAGTGATTTTCATCGACCATTAAAAATTAAAATAGTTTTTAAATTTTCTTAATATTTCGGGGGGGGGGAGTCCTCTTAGCCTGCTACTGAACTAACGTATAACTAATTTTAAATAAATTACTATAATAGCCATGTATAATATATATAGATATAGGGCTACAAACCATCTTCGCTGAGAATCGTTTTTCTGTATATAAAGATTTATCATTGTATTCAAACACATATAATTACAATGGCTTAATGCTCAATGACGAGGTTTATTTGATACCTATACTGTAGGTACAGTAAAGCAGTTACCTACTCTCCCCCATTTTAAACATAACCATCATATAATTATTTAGAGATACAAGATTAATCATACTATAGAATAAGTTGTGACGGTCTTAACGGCTTTTCCAACTACCTAAGTACCAAACTATACACACATTGTTTTTACAATACTCATAAACCATCATCAAAAATAATACCTATTAATATTTTAACTATATATTTTTATTATAGAATAAATATGTAAATATGATACCTACTGGTTGTGATAAAAAAATATGTAGTTTTGAAATTTTTTTATAAAATGCATTGTAGATTTAGGTATTTTAAATGTTTTCATTTTAATTCATTTATACGCTACAGTTGATTATATTTATTATAAGTTCAAATACATCCAGTCCAATGATTGGCGGTAACCGCTATAATGAGATATGAAACGGGGCGTATTATATTAGATATTATGAAAAATAAAACAACACTTATAAATTAATTGTAATTTTATTGTACATGCACGATTCACGTTCAACGGTTAAACACATAAATACATACACAATGTCACAATTTATTATACATAATACATATTATACTCTATCCATATTCCATATTAATATATTATATAATATAACAATAAATATAAATATTAAAATATATAAAAGTCAGTGCCTTGTATAATTATACGCGTGACACAACGTATAAGTAAAAATAGACGTAGCCACGCCACACGCGTATTTATAACGAACGGAGATGAATTCGTGTATTATATTATTATTAGGTATACATATTATAATCGCTTCGAACGCTCTGACCTTCGAGTTCAATTAAAATCTGCTGAAAAAATAGTTTTTTACATAATCTAAAGTACCTACCTTGTTAAAAAGCAAAATGTTTCTAAAAAATTATATTATATTATATTATATTTTTTTTTCATTATCATTTTTTTAATAAAATATTGAACTATTTTCAAAAACTTCATACTTCAAAGTATTTTCTGAAATAAAGAGTGTCTTATGTTAAACAGTTCACTCCGTATATATTTTTTTTATTAAAGGCCAAACATTTCATACCGCTTTGAAATGAACACGTTTATGCTTTAGGTACTCATTTCTAGTATATAGATACACTGTTTTATAAGATAAAATGTATCTATACCTACGATATTATAAAATATATCGTAGGCAGTTTTAAGATGTAAAATGCATTTATTTTTCCAAAATATGGTTAATTTTACGACAACGTAATTTATTAGGCAAAATTTAATTATAATAATGACATCGAATTTACAAAAGTCAAGTTTACGCAATAATAAATGGTCTTTGAACAAAATGAAGTAATAATAACATTATTATAAAACGGAAAATTAGAACAAGACACATTTGATACGGTAATGTGTACTCATAAGTCAATATATATTATATACATTTTATTAAATATTATAATATTATGACTACCGATTGCAGCCTAGCTGTATCTGTATACTATATAGTGGGCACTGATTAATTACATATTAGTCATACTACTCATACTATAGTATGGCACTATAATGGCAGTAATCACAAAATATTATCGTCAAGATAACATAATATTATATTATTTTGTTGAATAAGTAGGCGTTATTTAACTGCAAACTATTATAGAGGAGTATACACAGATGTTATGACACTATAGATGTTTATTGTACATGTACTGATTTATATATATATTTTTAATTGTATATCGAATTATTTATTTTAAACTCCAATGATACGCGTATAATATCAAATTATACTAGTCATTAGCACTTGTCTGTCTGGTTTTAGAAAACTATAAAGCTACATAATAATATGATGTGACTTATTCATCATAATATTAATAATGTTATATGTATAATTGACGACATTATTATAGTACCATTGGCGCCGTTAAATATAGTAACATGGATTGAAATTTAAAAATGTATAGATTATAATGAACATAATATATAACATTGTATAGCTAAACGGTATAAATAATAACACGATATTTGCAGTTATTAAAAATTTACCAGATATATTACTTTACCTATCATATAATAATATAATAATATAATACTGTTTTGTGTCATGACGTGTATTCGCTCTCCAATTCATACGACAAAGAGTACTATCTGTACCTTATTCTCATGTACACAGAGGAATCATAGTCATTAGAGTGCAAATCAATTGGTATTATAGGAATAAAAAATTGGAATGTTTTTTTTCGTAAACGACACCTTACAATTATAATTTTGGCTTAGAGCCATAGTAAATATACTTTATAATATAGATGTCTATGTACCTAGGTCAATAAGTAAACCGTAAAGTGTGTAATAGACTACTGCACGTCTGCATTCGTTAAAGTATAAACAGCAGGGCCTGATTTAGACATTTTGTGGCCTTAGGTGAAATAAAAAAATGTGGCTCCTCATTGCTAACAGTAGCGTATATAGGCATATAGCCATAGCCCCACACCCTCCACAAATGAGTTGTATAAAACAAAATAATAATTTATTACAATTTATTATTTACCTACTTATACATTTTCACAAACATAATTATAATGTTATATATTTTTTTACCTCTACAGGCTACAGATTTCTTGTACCTATTATTTTCGTTTACATTTTACGCTGATAAGGATTAATTATTTTATTTTGTTGAAATATTATATGTTTCTTATATTTATTTTATATGATGATAGTATTACTCTAAAAAAAAAAAAATAGAAGGTTCATAAAAATCCGAGGCCCTCTAATAACGGAGGCCATAGGCAGTTGCCTATTATTTTGCCTAATGGTAAATATGGCCCTGGTAAACAGACAACAGTACAGTATGTCAAAATACAGAAACACTATTGCAGTCGTTATTTCGATGAATTATAAAACACCCGTTAATTATTATTAGTTATATTCGTACATCGCAGAAACTAATTTTTTAAAGTAGTGTGTATGTACCTATTGTTTTATTTAAAACTGTCACATGTGGCCTGTGCCCTGATAGCTGTTATGTTCAATAATAGCTAACTATATAAGTGGAAAGCCTAACATTTAAATTATAAAATGTAGCAGTTAACTAGCCAACTAGGTTAGGCATAAATGAATAATAGGTAAGTAGATACATTAAAGTACTACAATAATATTCGTTTTATACAATATTATTAGAACTCTTGATTCTTGAATGCAATCTTAACATGAATTCATTAATGGTCGCCATAATCGTTAACGATTTGCATTGATTTAATAATCCAATTTAAAGTGACCTGCTGTTCGCCCTCGCCACCCCTTTCTTACACAAGTATAACATACTACCTTCGATTTTTGGGGGGATAAGCCCCCTATAAGACCCCCACCTATCTCCACATATGGTAAGAAGGTTGTTTATATTGAGATAAAAATGTAATTGTTAGCGAGTGGTTTTTTTTATTATAGACCGGTCAAAACTTTTACCCCCTCCTCTTAAAAGCTAAAATGACGCCACTGTGCTAATGTAAGTAAAGTGTAAGTACACTTAGTGAGCAAGTCAAATAATAATTATTAGATGGTATATCTATCTAGTAAATACCTATACCTTTTATACTTACTTTACAGTCCGAAAATTGTATGCCTTTAAAAAGTTGAGTTTCCTGTCAAAATATTTCATTTAAGTTAATTGTATTGGTAAATGGTAATGGTTAAATAATTAGGTATATAAGTATAGGTATTGTATTATGTATTATAATAAATAAGTATTAGTAGTACCTATTACATTTAGTCGTATAGTGGTTTATAAAGTTAACATATAGATGAAACGGATATAAAAGTAGAAAGTATGTAGGATTGTTCGCTTTGTCTGGTTTACAATCGAGTTTACGAAGAAAATAAACATTTTAAATGAATTATGAAGTGTTGAAGTTTCTGATATCTTGAAATATGGTTTTTTCTTATCAAAATATATACATATACATTGTATAAAATTTATATGTATTATAAATTAATAATTATTACCATCTACTTCTTAAGATATATATATATCTTCGTTCAATGATGACGTAAGAACGGCTATCAAATGAATAACTGTTAATTGACCAACAATTTATTAAAATGCGATTATTTATCTTTCTGTAGATAAGTTTTTTTAAATTTATTTTTGTTTTGTATGTAGTATATTAGTTAAATACCTATGTCGGAAAAAATATGAAATAAATGAAGTAAATCGTGTGTACATCGATTAGTTTATGATTTTCTATAATCCATAGATACAGCTAAGTTGCAAGGTTGCCTCTCGTGAACTTAGTAGACCCAAAGTACTAAAATCCTTGGTACACAAGTTAGCAGTACACTGTACACCATTGAGATTTCCGTCAATTCATATCTGAAGCTCTTATCCACATATAATGAGGTACCTATTGGCTATTAAAGCCCTAAAGCTCAAAGGTATAATACTTTGTGTCTCTGTGTCAAATAATTATATTTTAACATTGTTTATGTTTAAACATTTAATTACATATTATGTTTAGTGTCTAAATTATTGTCTTGTATAGTTGTATACCTAAACCTAACATAAGTATCCTTAATACTTTTAATACAATTTGTTAATATTTCCAAGTTCCAACTACATATCAGGTAGATTCACAATTCACATACACTTATATAAATAAATTTTCAAGATTGTGGTATGTTTTTGTTATTCATTAAAATGTTGAACAATAGGTACTTTTAATTATTTATTCAAAAAGTTGTATAACATGTTTTAATTTGTAAAAAAATGTTATGTTGGAGTGGAGTTCATCAATAAAATAAAGGAGTTTTGTATAGGCAATTATTTTAGCTTGTTTTTAAGTTTTGACTTGTGTTTGTGAAAAGTAAATAGACATGTTCAAAGACTCAAGATCAAATTCAAATAAGTAAGTTAGATCTTTAAAAATTCAATTTTATAAATAATAGGTAACATATTGTTCACAATTTTTGTTAAATTTGGGTGTCTGATTTGATAGCAAATTAATTTTTTAGTACCTAGGTACCTTCCTAATTACTTATTAGCTTTAACTATAAACAAAATGTTTTAATAGCTTAAGATTAAATTAATCAAAGTTGTAATGATTTCCTTCTTAAATATACATTTAAACTTGCTCTATATTTAGAATAACTATACATTGATATTATTAGGATTTAGGGATAATGGATTTGGTTATAGCATATGCATGTACGGATGATAAACACATTAAAATATAGGGTGTGGCCCTATTAATAAATAATTTAACTTCAATAGAGCAATACATTTAGGTTATGAGAAAATTGAAGAAATTAATTAAGTTTTAAGATAAGTATTTTTTTAATAATACTATTGTCCAGAATATTAAGCTATCTAACTAATATAATTATACAAATAAATATGAAGTTAATATTTTATATAAATTCTCTTCAAATAATAAAGACAATTTTATTTCAAATTTCAATAAATGAAAATGTTTTTTTTTCAATTATGTGTTATTTTTACCGGAGAATATACTTTCTTATTTTGTCTCAATTAATATTAATAATTATTTATTATATTGAAATTTATTGAAATATTAACTCTGAAAATAAATAGATGGATACATTTTGTTTATAATTTGTACAAATTGTATGCATTTGAATAAAATATATGAAAATAAGTAGTTGCTAAAAATGTTATGTATATTTATTATTTATTAAGCTAAAAGATTTGAGTAAAAACATTTTTTATAATTTTTATCTCAAATACAATCATGTAATTCTCTACTCTCATGTTATAGGAAGAATATGATTATAATGACAAAGTTAAAACTTTCACTTAATTCTTAAAAATATATAAGATATTAATATATTATTAGTACATACCAGCTAGCTGCCTCCTTCTTTGCTTTAGGTCTAGTAATTATCACTACATAATCAATATGTTTACAATAAGCTATATTCATAATTCTTAAAATTAAAATATTCAAATGTAATTTTTTTATCTAATATTATTGTCCATTTTTGATAAAAATTAGAATGTTTTATATTTTTTAAACAGTATTTGATAATAAATATATTTTACTATTCTCTTAAAGCAATAAAAAATTTAATTAGGTCACTAAAAAAAATTGATTTAATTTAATAAATGTCAAATTGTATTCAAAAGTCAAAACAGTTTATTTTATAAGCAATACTATAATAGTCCTATTAAGCCAATTTATTTTATATTGTGAAGGGACTACTAGATAGTCTAAATATTATTTCCTGTTAACTTAAAATTGTTTTGTAACCTACAGACAACAGTAATACAAACAAATTTAACTTCTTTAATATATCCATTCTGTCTAACAAAGTAGTAGTATATTATTTATATCAATAACAACACAATACAATTCTGTTATATTTGAATATAATATTATAATAAAGCACTAAATAAAATCATTATGATTATTGTAATGAACTGTTACATGTTCAATTATTATAATAATTATTATTTACCTATGGTGATACCTATTCGTTTATATTTAGCTGTAATATAACAAATAATAAATACCTAGAAAAATAAAAGCAGATCAAAATAAGTAAATAATAATAAAAAAAATACATATAAAATAATAAATTAACTATGTGGGTATAATAGTAATAATACAACTGTATCAGCCAATACTTTTATCAAATCAATTACATTAAAATATAAACATTATTTATTATGCATATAAAATTAATATAAATGACTAGCCCAAATAACAATAAATGTATTTAATCATACCATACATACTGAACGGATTATAAATTAAAAAATATGATAATATGATAAAATAAATATTATATTATTTAATATTAATCAGTATGTAAATAATTTTGGACCAGAATATTGGGAAATTCTTAAAATACGTATAGTTTTGTTTGATTAACACCTAGTTTCATACAATCCACTTCGCCCAATATAACGAACCCATTTGACAACATCGTGATCAGAATAATTCAACTTTGGCTCAAAAACTTTTAAATATCTGACTTTGAATCCAGAAGGAGCAAATGGTACCTCAAAATTCATAGAAATTGGCGGTCTAGTCCATTTTTTCTTAGTGTCAGTCTCCAAAAGATCGATTTCAGCTGAGAGCTGTGTTTCTTTCATGCCTGCCATTCTCTTGATTTTCCACACAATTGCATTATCTGAAGCCTTGTATTTGGCTTTGCCTTTAAGACATAACAATTGAACACCAGCAGTATTCAAGGGAGTGGGAATCTTGACTTCTATTTTCTGTCCTAACAAGGAGGGCTTGAAATTAGACTTCAAAACAGCTTTGACTTCCATGCGAGTGCGACCTACTTCTCTCACCAATGGTATAACCCTGAACGGCAATGATATATCTTTGGTGGTACGGTAACGCATCAATTCAAATTCACCATCGGGCGGAATGAAGCTTATGGAATGTTCGGTTTCAAATTTTGAAAGTTTTACACACTGATGAAATTGACAATCGTCAATGACGACAACTGGCTTTCCAGAAGCCGTCCTCGAGCCCGTGTCGTCAAGAATCTTGGTGCCCTTGGACTCCATTACAATTTTATCATTGATGCCAAACTTGCATTCGGGCATACCGCTCAGGTAGGACTTCATGAGTATGCGACCGGCAACATGAGCGGACAACACCTGTCCCTGGGGCGACATGAGCAGGTTTACATACTCCAGCACGTCGAGGAACAGCTCGTTGCGACGGTACTTAATGCCCTCGCGCCGCCATCCAATCTGGCCAGTGACCTGGGACGTGATCTGCATCTGCTCTTCCTTGCTCTGTGACTTGACGCCCGTCTGCGTGATAAACGTCTTGAGCACGCCCGTGTCACAGTTCTGCGGATAGCCAAAGTCGAGTATCTCGTCTAGCAGCTCGTAGATAAGCACAAAGTTGTTCTTGATGTTCTCCTCGTTGATCTTGCCGAAGTACGACTGCATGACCTGCGTGAACCGTATGAGGAACTCGAATACCATAGCACCATTGACGTTCTGTTTGGTGACGGCTGCCAGCCAAATGTTGGCTCGGCGGATGTGGAAGAACGACGTGCGCGCAATGTTGGTGACCGGCGAGCGAACTTGCTGGCGAGCGTGTATGACGTTCACGCGGAACGCGTCCACGGCGTTGCGGCCGATATCGTCGCGATACACGCGCGATATCAGCACCTCGCCCTTGTGGTTGTACATGAACAGACCGCCGATCATGGCGACGTCTGTTGCTGAATAATAATAATAATTATTATTATTTATTACCGGAGTTGTTGGTGTTTACGAGGCGGGCGGCACGAAAAACTTTTTTGGGGGTAGGTCGTATCGGGTCGGGGCGCCCGAAGGATGAACAGGAAAGTGCTGCTGTCTCACCGGACTCGACGATGTGAAGCGATCTCGGTGAGCAGTTGACCACGGGAATAGAAACGCGTCGTTGGGACTGTTTTGGAGTGTCGAGACAGACGGCGTTTCCGTTCGTTTATTTTTAACAGTTTAACACGCCTCCGCGGAACCGTTTACCAAGACCTGTGAATCGATTGATCGCACATTCGTGTCTGCGCGGCGACTCGACGTTTACGTTATCAGCGCACCGCGTTATCGCGTCTCCCATAACCGGACACGTCGTGGAAGAACCGCGGTACGTGTCCGTGATACCACAGATAATGCGTCTTGTGCATTGGCCCGGTAGGGTTACACACCATTGACACGACAAGTAGTTACTGCGAATAATTACGTTATCACGAATGTCATTGGTGTCGACTGTCCAGTGATATTATGATTATTATGATCCAAAAAATTTTGGTCTAGAAAGTCTATTTTGCCGGCCCTTAAATTTCTTTCGTCCCATTGTCCTCGATGAATTTTTGTATTTTTTTAGAGTATAAATAATGCATGCTTATTTTGGAACTTTATAGAACGTGTTGCCTTCAAATTAGTAATTACTAAACACAATAAATCATATTTTGTGCAATAAAAACAGAATATTATATAAAATTTAAAAAAAGTGGGCAAGTGGTTGGATTTTTGAACCTTAAGTATAAATCACAAACATATTATAAATTTTCAACTTCAAAATTCCTTGCAAATTTTCGCGATTTTGATATATTTCATAAACATTTGAACTTTAAATGCTTATAAACAAACATTATGACTAACGATTTTTGATTTTTTTTTACTACGATAAGTGCAACTTATAATAAACCTTGTATTAAATTTTAAAGATTTTTTGGAAAGCCAAAATTTTTTTATCGGCATTTCAAGAAAAAAAACTGTAAAAAGTCAAAAATTTCAATTGTCTATAAGTAGCTTAAAAAAAGTCAAAATATTTTGAAAATGTAATAATAAATAGATAACGCTAATATAAACATTTGGTGAAAATTTCAAGTATTTACAATGATTCGTTTTTGAGTTACAGCAAAATCAAAATATAATAATAATAATAATAGTCGAAAAGTGGTTATGCGTAAAAATTCCCGGTTTTCCGTTATTTTATCAGGGTTTTTCCCGACGCTTTTGAAAACTACTACTTTTAAACCCCCAAAATACTAACTAAATGAATTTTCCTTTTCAAAGAGGGGCTGAAGTCGAAAATCGAAGGTTTATTACTACTCCAAAACCTGATGACAGACACAAAAATAAAAAAAAACACACATCATTGTAAAATCAATACATTCATTACTCCGTTTAGAATCTAAAAGTAGGTACCTACTTACAAAGTTTTTGTTTTATAATTAACAAATAACTTTTTTTTTAATAATGTTGATAATGTCTAACATTAATATTATTCAAAATATTTTTTATTATAGCCATAGCCCATAATCAAGTCAAAGATGTACTTTTTATTATTATTAATTGTGTCTTATGTGAACACCCGCAACCCACAAGAGAAACTCCTAATATCCTCAGAAAGTCAGGACCCACAATGTTGATTTTTTTGAATTGTTTAAAAAAAAAAAAAAAATATTAGATAGCCATTCCTGAAGAGATAATTTGTTAACATATTGAACCATAATCATATCTGTATTTTTAATGATATTGTAATTAATGGTTGTTTTTTTCAAAAGGATTATTGGAAATGTGACATTGTGCAATCCCTAAACAACCGAAATTAGGTACAAATGCCTATTTGTTTTTACTCAGCGTACAATAAGTAACCCTTCAGAGCCATAAAAAAATAACAATTATCAGGATTTATGAACATAATTAGTTTGATAATAATTTATGTTTTTATAGTAATTAAAGGACTTTACATTATATACTCACAAATATTACTAATATCTTTTAATTTATTAAAGTAAAATTATTAATGAAGCTTATGTTATTAAAACTATTAATTCATAATATTAATCTTAATAATGTGTTAATGAAAATAAGATTTTTTAGAATTTTAACTTTTTATAACAGTATAGTATATTTACACAAATAATAAAAACATTCTACCACCATTTTGTATATATATTAATAAATATAGTATTCTGTTAGTGATAGCATAGGAAGAATGCAATTATTAGATCATTTTGTAAATATTTTAACCTACAACTAGTTTTTTTTGTTGTTGTTATGTTTGTTATATATGTTGAAGTTAAATGTTCAATTAAAATTAAAAATAAATAACTTGGGCACATGTGTTGTTAATATAAAAAAAAAAGTAAAATTGATTGCAGCATTACACTAAAAAATATCAAAATAGCACTTGTGGATTAAAAAGATAACAGTTTTGTTAAAAATAAAATTATATTTTTACTTTATAAAACAGTATAGCTGAATAAAAAATTTTAAACTCTAATTCAAATTTATAAATTATAATATATACTTAATATGATTCATCATTCATGATTCAAAATCCTAAAAAATAGTTTGTTATTAAAACAAAAGTTTGCTATAATAATTCTTATACAATAACTTAAACTTGCTGATTTTTAATATGAAAAAAATATTAATTTGTAATATTTGTATTAATTATTAGGTAAAACCATGCTTCATACTGTTTATGAAGTATCAGCTTCAATGAAATATATGAATGTTAATAATGATAAATAAGAATCATTTTTACAATCTAGTAGTAAAGGTTTTAACCCACTAACATGAGAATTGAGTGTTTTATAAGAAGTTTGATATATTATGAATTAGCAATAATTGTATAAATAATAATGAAAGAGCATGCTTCATAGTGTATATGCAGTGTCAGCCTCAATGAAATATATGAATGTTAATAATGGTAAATAAGAAGCATTTTTACAATCTAGTAGTAAAGGTTTTAAGACACTAACATGAGAATTGAATGTTTTATAAGCAGCTAAAAATATGAATTTGTAATATTTGTATAAATTATTATGTAAAAGCATGCTTCATAGTGTTTATGCAGTGTCAGCCTCAATGAAATATATGAATGTTAATAATGGTAAATAAGAAGCATTTTTACAATCTAGTAGTAAAGGTTTTAAGACACTAACATGAGAATTGAATGTTTTATAAGCAGCTAAAAATATGAATTTGTAATATTTGTATAAATTATTATGTAAATGCATGCTTCATAGTGTTTATGCAGTGTCATCTTAAATGATATATATGAATGTTAATTATGGTAATTAAGTATCATTTTTACAATCTAGTAGTAAAGGTTTTAAGACACTAACATGAGAATTGAGTGTTTTATAAGCAGCTAAAAATATGAATTTGTTATATTTGTATAAATTATTATGTAAAAGCATGCTTCATAGTGTTTATGCAGTGTCATCTTAAATGAAATATATGAATGTTTATAATGGTAAATAAGAATTATTTGCTTAATATAATGATCAGGGTTTTTTGAAACTAATTTTATGTTATACTACTATTAATTGACTATCGATTACATTCTATATTCATTTCACATACATTGCATAAAACCATTATTATTATCAGAATCTTCTAGTCCATTGTTTAATGTAAGATGTTGATACTTTCCCAAGTTGTAGGAATGTGAATTTCCGTCTCGGCATGCATCAAGTGATCTGCTGTACTACCATCTGAAAAATTGTAGTCGGTTAAATATGTATAATAGTTGTAGGATAAAATGTCACTAATACATTCCATAATTAAAACGAAAATCTTTATATTACAACTAGTACCGGAATACACTGAGCAATTCAGAAATGGAAATAGTCAAAGAAAAACTAACACACAAACTTCATTCTTATTACAACATTTGTGAAAGCAGTTTGCAGTTGAAACTTAAATACTAATACACATGTAAAACTGCAAATAGATATGAAATATAAATTTATAACAGATGATAAGATATAATAGTTTTGATAAGACAAAAAAGATCGTACATATCTACTATAATGTTTTGTTGGATTTGAATGTAAAATAAGTGTTTATAAAGAATACACTTGTACAATAACTTAAACTTGCTGTTTTTTTAATAGACTGTGACATAATCGTACCTCAAAAATAATACTGATTTGAACATAAAAATATCGAATCATTATTGAATAAAAGTACCGTAAAGCATATGATAAAACTAGACGATTTAAATTACAATACTTTGGATTATGGTTTAATGAAAACCTAATTATGAAAAAAACGCAGAAATAATAAAAAAAGATTTTTAAAACTGAGGCATATTTTAAGAATGAAAATTAAAAGCTCATTTTGATTACCAATACTATATTCATATTTTTCACAAATTTCAATTGATACACTACTATTAATTTACTATCAATTACATTTTATATTCATTACAAGTACATTGCATAAAATCATTATTATTATCAGAATCTTCAAGTCCATGTTCAATGTGGGATGTTGAAACTTTCCCAAATTCCGAAAATGTTAATAAATGTCTCAGCATGCCTTGTGTGATCTACTATTATACTGCCATCTAAAAAAAAAATAGTCATTTAAATATGTATAATGGTTGGAGAAATTATAATAATGATGATTGATGAGCAAAAAAAGATAAGATAATAAAAATCTACCAGAGTGTTGTGTTGAATTTTAATGAAAAAAAAATATATAAAAAAAATATACTTGTACAATAACTTAAACTTGCTGATTTTTAATATGAAAAAAATATAAATTTGTAATATTTGTATTAATTTTTATGTAAAACCATGCTTCCTACTGTTTATGAAGTATCAGCTTCAATGAAATATATGAATATTAATAATGAATAAATAAGAATCATTTTTACAATCTAGTATTAAAGGTTTTAAGACACTAACATGAGAATTGAGTGTTTTATAAGCAGCAAAAAATATGAATTTGTAATATTTGTATAAATAATAATGAAAGAGCATGCTTCATAGTGTATATGCAGTGTCAGCCTCAATGAAATATATGAATGTTAATAATGGTAAATAAGAAGCATTTTTACAATCTAGTAGTAAAGGTTTTAAGACACTAACATGAGAATTGAATGTTTTATAAGCAGCTAAAAATATGAATTTGTAATATTTGTATAAATTATTATGTAAAAGCATGCTTCATAGTGTTTATGCAGTGTCATCTTAAATGATATATATGAATGTTAATTATGGTAATTAAGTATCATTTTTACAATCTAGTAGTAAAGGTTTTAAGACACTAACATGAGAATTGAGTGTTTTATAAGCAGCTAAAAATATGAATTTGTTATATTTGTATAAATTATTATGTAAAAGCATGCTTCATAGTGTTTATGCAGTGTCATCTTAAATGAAATATATGAATGTTTATAATGGTAAATAAGAATTATTTGCTTAATATAATGATCAGGGTTTTTTGAAACTAATTTTATGTTATACTACTATTAATTGACTATCGATTACATTCTATATTCATTTCACATACATTGCATAAAACCATTATTATTATCAGAATCTTCTAGTCCATTGTTTAATGTAAGATGTTGATACTTTCCCAAGTTGTAGGAATGTGAATTTCCGTCTCGGCATGCATCAAGTGATCTGCTGTACTACCATCTGAAAAATTGTAGTCGGTTAAATATGTATAATAGTTGTAGGATAAAATGTCACTAATACATTCCATAATTAAAACGAAAATCTTTATATTACAACTAGTACCGGAATACACTGAGCAATTCAGAAATGGAAATAGTCAAAGAAAAACTAACACACAAACTTCATTCTTATTACAACATTTGTGAAAGCAGTTTGCAGTTGAAACTTAAATAGTAATACACATGTAAAACTGCAAATAGATATGAAATATAAATATATAACAGATGATAAGATATAATAGTTTTGATAAGACAAAAAAGATCGTACATATCTACTATAATGTTTTGTTGGATTTGAATGTAAAATAAGTGTTTATAAAGAATACACTTGTACAATAACTTAAACTTGCTGTTTTTTTAATAGACTGTGACATAATCGTACCTCAAAAATAATACTGATTTGAACATAAAAATATCGAATCATTATTGAATAAAAGTACCGTAAAGCATATGATAAAACTAGACGATTTAAATTACAATACTTTGGATTATGGTTTAATGAAAACCTAATTATGAAAAAAACGCAGAAATAATAAAAAAAGATTTTTAAAACTGAGGCATATTTTAAGAATGAAAATTAAAAGCTCATTTTGATTACCAATACTATATTCATATTTTTCACAAATTTCAATTGATACACTACTATTAATTTACTATCAATTACATTTTATATTCATTACAAGTACATTGCATAAAATCATTATTATTATCAGAATCTTCAAGTCCATGTTCAATGTGGGATGTTGAAACTTTCCCAAATTCCGAAAATGTTAATAAATGTCTCAGCATGCCTTGTGTGATCTACTATTATACTGCCATCTAAAAAAAAAATAGTCATTTAAATATGTATAATGGTTGGAGAAATTATAATAATGATGATTGATGAGCAAAAAAAGATAAGATAATAAAAATCTACCAGAGTGTTGTGTTGAATTTTAATGAAAAAAAAATATATAAAAAAAATATACTTGTACAATAACTTAAACTTGCTGATTTTTAATATGAAAAAAATATAAATTTGTAATATTTGTATTAATTTTTATGTAAAACCATGCTTCCTACTGTTTATGAAGTATCAGCTTCAATGAAATATATGAATATTAATAATGAATAAATAAGAATCATTTTTACAATCTAGTATTAAAGGTTTTAAGACACTAACATGAGAATTGAGTGTTTTATAAGCAGCAAAAAATATGAATTTGTAATATTTGTATAAATAATAATGAAAGAGCATGCTTCATAGTGTATATGCAGTGTCAGCCTCAATGAAATATATGAATGTTAATAATGGTAAATAAGAAGCATTTTTACAATCTAGTAGTAAAGGTTTTAAGACACTAACATGAGAATTGAATGTTTTATAAGCAGCTAAAAATATGAATTTGTAATATTTGTATAAATTATTATGTAAAAGCATGCTTCATAGTGTTTATGCAGTGTCAGCCTCAATGAAATATATGAATGTTAATAATGGTAAATAAGAAGCATTTTTACAATCTAGTAGTAAAGGTTTTAAGACACTAACATGAGAATTGAATGTTTTATAAGCAGCTAAAAATATGAATTTGTAATATTTGTATAAATTATTATGTAAATGCATGCTTCATAGTGTTTATGCAGTGTCATCTTAAATGATATATATGAATGTTAATTATGGTAATTAAGTATCATTTTTACAATCTAGTAGTAAAGGTTTTAAGACACTAACATGAGAATTGAGTGTTTTATAAGCAGCTAAAAATATGAATTTGTTATATTTGTATAAATTATTATGTAAAAGCATGCTTCATAGTGTTTATGCAGTGTCATCTTAAATGAAATATATGAATGTTTATAATGGTAAATAAGAATTATTTGCTTAATATAATGATCAGGGTTTTTTGAAACTAATTTTATGTTATACTACTATTAATTGACTATCGATTACATTCTATATTCATTTCACATACATTGCATAAAACCATTATTATTATCAGAATCTTCTAGTCCATTGTTTAATGTAAGATGTTGATACTTTCCCAAGTTGTAGGAATGTGAATTTCCGTCTCGGCATGCATCAAGTGATCTGCTGTACTACCATCTGAAAAATTGTAGTCGGTTAAATATGTATAATAGTTGTAGGATAAAATGTCACTAATACATTCCATAATTAAAACGAAAATCTTTATATTACAACTAGTACCGGAATACACTGAGCAATTCAGAAATGGAAATAGTCAAAGAAAAACTAACACACAAACTTCATTCTTATTACAACATTTGTGAAAGCAGTTTGCAGTTGAAACTTAAATAGTAATACACATGTAAAACTGCAAATAGATATGAAATATAAATATATAACAGATGATAAGATATAATAGTTTTGATAAGACAAAAAAGATCGTACATATCTACTATAATGTTTTGTTGGATTTGAATGTAAAATAAGTGTTTATAAAGAATACACTTGTACAATAACTTAAACTTGCTGTTTTTTTAATAGACTGTGACATAATCGTACCTCAAAAATAATACTGATTTGAACATAAAAATATCGAATCATTATTGAATAAAAGTACCGTAAAGCATATGATAAAACTAGACGATTTAAATTACAATACTTTGGATTATGGTTTAATGAAAACCTAATTATGAAAAAAACGCAGAAATAATAAAAAAAGATTTTTAAAACTGAGGCATATTTTAAGAATGAAAATTAAAAGCTCATTTTGATTACCAATACTATATTCATATTTTTCACAAATTTCAATTGATACACTACTATTAATTTACTATCAATTACATTTTATATTCATTACAAGTACATTGCATAAAATCATTATTATTATCAGAATCTTCAAGTCCATGTTCAATGTGGGATGTTGAAACTTTCCCAAATTCCGAAAATGTTAATAAATGTCTCAGCATGCCTTGTGTGATCTACTATTATACTGCCATCTAAAAAAAAAATAGTCATTTAAATATGTATAATGGTTGGAGAAATTATAATAATGATGATTGATGAGCAAAAAAAGATAAGATAATAAAAATCTACCAGAGTGTTGTGTTGAATTTTAATGAAAAAAAAATATATAAAAAAAATATACTTGTACAATAACTTAAACTTGCTGATTTTTAATATGAAAAAAATATAAATTTGTAATATTTGTATTAATTTTTATGTAAAACCATGCTTCCTACTGTTTATGAAGTATCAGCTTCAATGAAATATATGAATATTAATAATGAATAAATAAGAATCATTTTTACAATCTAGTATTAAAGGTTTTAAGACACTAACATGAGAATTGAGTGTTTTATAAGCAGCAAAAAATATGAATTTGTAATATTTGTATAAATAATAATGAAAGAGCATGCTTCATAGTGTATATGCAGTGTCAGCCTCAATGAAATATATGAATGTTAATAATGGTAAATAAGAAGCATTTTTACAATCTAGTAGTAAAGGTTTTAAGACACTAACATGAGAATTGAATGTTTTATAAGCAGCTAAAAATATGAATTTGTAATATTTGTATAAATTATTATGTAAAAGCATGCTTCATAGTGTTTATGCAGTGTCATCTTAAATGATATATATGAATGTTAATTATGGTAATTAAGTATCATTTTTACAATCTAGTAGTAAAGGTTTTAAGACACTAACATGAGAATTGAGTGTTTTATAAGCAGCTAAAAATATGAATTTGTTATATTTGTATAAATTATTATGTAAAAGCATGCTTCATAGTGTTTATGCAGTGTCATCTTAAATGAAATATATGAATGTTTATAATGGTAAATAAGAATTATTTGCTTAATATAATGATCAGGGTTTTTTGAAACTAATTTTATGTTATACTACTATTAATTGACTATAGATTACATTCTATATTCATTTCACATACATTGCATAAAACCATTATTATTATCAGAATCTTCTAGTCCATTGTTTAATGTAAGATGTTGATACTTTCCCAAGTTGTAGGAATGTGAATTTCCGTCTCGGCATGCATCAAGTGATCTGCTGTACTACCATCTGAAAAATTGTAGTCGGTTAAATATGTATAATAGTTGTAGGATAAAATGTCACTAATACATTCCATAATTAAAACGAAAATCTTTATATTACAACTAGTACCGGAATACACTGAGCAATTCAGAAATGGAAATAGTCAAAGAAAAACTAACACACAAACTTCATTCTTATTACAACATTTGTGAAAGCAGTTTGCAGTTGAAACTTAAATACTAATACACATGTAAAACTGCAAATAGATATGAAATATAAATATATAACAGATGATAAGATATAATAGTTTTGATAAGACAAAAAAGATCGTACATATCTACTATAATGTTTTGTTGGATTTGAATGTAAAATAAGTGTTTATAAAGAATACACTTGTACAATAACTTAAACTTGCTGTTTTTTTAATAGACTGTGACATAATCGTACCTCAAAAATAATACTGATTTGAACATAAAAATATCGAATCATTATTGAATAAAAGTACCGTAAAGCATATGATAAAACTAGACGATTTAAATTACAATACTTTGGATTATGGTTTAATGAAAACCTAATTATGAAAAAAACGCAGAAATAATAAAAAAAGATTTTTAAAACTGAGGCATATTTTAAGAATGAAAATTAAAAGCTCAATTTGATTACCAATACTATATTCATATTTTTCACAAATTTCAATTGATACACTACTATTAATTTACTATCAATTACATTTTATATTCATTACAAGTACATTGCATAAAATCATTATTATTATCAGAATCTTCAAGTCCATGTTCAATGTGGGATGTTGAAACTTACCCAAATTCCGAAAATGTTAATAAATGTCTCAGCATGCCTTGTGTGATCTACTATTATACTGCCATCTAAAAAAAAAAAAGTCATTTAAATATGTATAATGGTTGGAGAAATTATAATAATGATGATTGATGAGCAAAAAAAGATAAGATAATAAAAATCTACCAGAGTGTTGTGTTGAATTTTAATGAAAAAAAAATATATAAAAAAAATATACTTGTACAATAACTTAAACTTGCTGATTTTTAATATGAAAAAAATATAAATTTGTAATATTTGTATTAATTTTTATGTAAAACCATGCTTCCTACTGTTTATGAAGTATCAGCTTCAATGAAATATATGAATATTAATAATGAATAAATAAGAATCATTTTTACAATCTAGTATTAAAGGTTTTAAGACACTAACATGAGAATTGAGTGTTTTATAAGCAGCAAAAAATATGAATTTGTAATATTTGTATAAATAATAATGAAAGAGCATGCTTCATAGTGTATATGCAGTGTCAGCCTCAATGAAATATATGAATGTTAATAATGGTAAATAAGAAGCATTTTTACAATCTAGTAGTAAAGGTTTTAAGACACTAACATGAGAATTGAATGTTTTATAAGCAGCTAAAAATATGAATTTGTAATATTTGTATAAATTATTATGTAAAAGCATGCTTCATAGTGTTTATGCAGTGTCATCTTAAATGATATATATGAATGTTAATTATGGTAATTAAGTATCATTTTTACAATCTAGTAGTAAAGGTTTTAAGACACTAACATGAGAATTGAGTGTTTTATAAGCAGCTAAAAATATGAATTTGTTATATTTGTATAAATTATTATGTAAAAGCATGCTTCATAGTGTTTATGCAGTGTCATCTTAAATGAAATATATGAATGTTTATAATGGTAAATAAGAATTATTTGCTTAATATAATGATCAGGGTTTTTTGAAACTAATTTTATGTTATACTACTATTAATTGACTATAGATTACATTCTATATTCATTTCACATACATTGCATAAAACCATTATTATTATCAGAATCTTCTAGTCCATTGTTTAATGTAAGATGTTGATACTTTCCCAAGTTGTAGGAATGTGAATTTCCGTCTCGGCATGCATCAAGTGATCTGCTGTACTACCATCTGAAAAATTGTAGTCGGTTAAATATGTATAATAGTTGTAGGATAAAATGTCACTAATACATTCCATAATTAAAACGAAAATCTTTATATTACAACTAGTACCGGAATACACTGAGCAATTCAGAAATGGAAATAGTCAAAGAAAAACTAACACACAAACTTCATTCTTATTACAACATTTGTGAAAGCAGTTTGCAGTTGAAACTTAAATACTAATACACATGTAAAACTGCAAATAGATATGAAATATAAATATATAACAGATGATAAGATATAATAGTTTTGATAAGACAAAAAAGATCGTACATATCTACTATAATGTTTTGTTGGATTTGAATGTAAAATAAGTGTTTATAAAGAATACACTTGTACAATAACTTAAACTTGCTGTTTTTTTAATAGACTGTGACATAATCGTACCTCAAAAATAATACTGATTTGAACATAAAAATATCGAATCATTAATGAATAAAAGTACCGTAAAGCATATGATAAAACTAGACGATTTAAATTACAATACTTTGGATTATGGTTTAATGAAAACCTAATTATGAAAAAAACGCAGAAATAATAAAAAAAGATTTTTAAAACTGAGGCATATTTTAAGAATGAAAATTAAAAGCTCAATTTGATTACCAATACTATATTCATATTTTTTACAAATTTCAATTGATACACTACTATTAATTTACTATCAATTACATTTTATATTCATTACAAGTACATTGCATAAAATCATTATTATTATCAGAATCTTCAAGTCCATGTTCAATGTGGGATGTTGAAACTTTCCCAAATTCCGAAAATGTTAATAAATGTCTCAGCATGCCTTGTGTGATCTACTATTATACTGCCATCTAAAAAAAAAAAAGTCATTTAAATATGTATAATGGTTGGAGAAATTATAATAATGATGATTGATGAGCAAAAAAAGATAAGATAATAAAAATCTACCAGAGTGTTGTGTTGAATTTTAATGAAAAAAAAATATATAAAAAAAATATACTTGTACAATAACTTAAACTTGCTGATTTTTAATATGAAAAAAATATAAATTTGTAATATTTGTATTAATTTTTATGTAAAACCATGCTTCCTACTGTTTATGAAGTATCAGCTTCAATGAAATATATGAATATTAATAATGAATAAATAAGAATCATTTTTACAATCTAGTATTAAAGGTTTTAAGACACTAACATGAGAATTGAGTGTTTTATAAGCAGCAAAAAATATGAATTTGTAATATTTGTATAAATAATAATGAAAGAGCATGCTTCATAGTGTATATGCAGTGTCAGCCTCAATGAAATATATGAATGTTAATAATGGTAAATAAGAAGCATTTTTACAATCTAGTAGTAAAGGTTTTAAGACACTAACATGAGAATTGAATGTTTTATAAGCAGCTAAAAATATGAATTTGTAATATTTGTATAAATTATTATGTAAAAGCATGCTTCATAGTGTTTATGCAGTGTCATCTTAAATGATATATATGAATGTTAATTATGGTAATTAAGTATCATTTTTACAATCTAGTAGTAAAGGTTTTAAGACACTAACATGAGAATTGAGTGTTTTATAAGCAGCTAAAAATATGAATTTGTAATATTTGTATAAATTATTATGTAAATGCATGCTTCATAGTGTTTATGCAGTGTCATCTTAAATGATATATATGAATGTTAATTATGGTAATTAAGTATCATTTTTACAATCTAGTAGTAAAGGTTTTAAGACACTAACATGAGAATTGAGTGTTTTATAAGCAGCTAAAAATATGAATTTGTTATATTTGTATAAATTATTATGTAAAAGCATGCTTCATAGTGTTTATGCAGTGTCATCTTAAATGATATATATGAATGTTAATTATGGTAATTAAGTATCATTTTTACAATCTAGTAGTAAAGGTTTTAAGACACTAACATGAGAATTGAGTGTTTTATAAGCAGCTAAAAATATGAATTTGTTATATTTGTATAAATTATTATGTAAAAGCATGCTTCATAGTGTTTATGCAGTGTCATCTTAAATGAAATATATGAATGTTTATAATGGTAAATAAGAATTATTTGCTTAATATAATGATCAGGGTTTTTTGAAACTAATTTTATGTTATACTACTATTAATTGACTATAGATTACATTCTATATTCATTTCACATACATTGCATAAAACCATTATTATTATCAGAATCTTCTAGTCCATTGTTTAATGTAAGATGTTGATACTTTCCCAAGTTGTAGGAATGTGAATTTCCGTCTCGGCATGCATCAAGTGATCTGCTGTACTACCATCTGAAAAATTGTAGTCGGTTAAATATGTATAATAGTTGTAGGATAAAATGTCACTAATACATTCCATAATTAAAACGAAAATCTTTATATTACAACTAGTACCGGAATACACTGAGCAATTCAGAAATGGAAATAGTCAAAGAAAAACTAACACACAAACTTCATTCTTATTACAACATTTGTGAAAGCAGTTTGCAGTTGAAACTTAAATACTAATACACATGTAAAACTGCAAATAGATATGAAATATAAATATATAACAGATGATAAGATATAATAGTTTTGATAAGACAAAAAAGATCGTACATATCTACTATAATGTTTTGTTGGATTTGAATGTAAAATAAGTGTTTATAAAGAATACACTTGTACAATAACTTAAACTTGCTGTTTTTTTAATAGACTGTGACATAATCGTACCTCAAAAATAATACTGATTTGAACATAAAAATATCGAATCATTATTGAATAAAAGTACCGTAAAGCATATGATAAAACTAGACGATTTAAATTACAATACTTTGGATTATGGTTTAATGAAAACCTAATTATGAAAAAACGCAGAAATAATAAAAAAAGATTTTTAAAACTGAGGCATATTTTAAGAATGAAAATTAAAAGCTCATTTTGATTACCAATACTATATTCATATTTTTCACAAATTTCAATTGATACACTACTATTAATTTACTATCAATTACATTTTATATTCATTACAAGTACATTGCATAAAATCATTATTATTATCAGAATCTTCAAGTCCATGTTCAATGTGGGATGTTGAAACTTTCCCAAATTCCGAAAATGTTAATAAATGTCTCAGCATGCCTTGTGTGATCTACTATTATACTGCCATCTAAAAAAAAAAAAGTCATTTAAATATGTATAATGGTTGGAGAAATTATAATAATGATGATTGATGAGCAAAAAAAGATAAGATAATAAAAATCTACCAGAGTGTTGTGTTGAATTTTAATGAAAAAAAAATATATAAAAAAAATATACTTGTACAATAACTTAAACTTGCTGATTTTTAATATGAAAAAAATATAAATTTGTAATATTTGTATTAATTTTTATGTAAAACCATGCTTCCTACTGTTTATGAAGTATCAGCTTCAATGAAATATATGAATATTAATAATGAATAAATAAGAATCATTTTTACAATCTAGTATTAAAGGTTTTAAGACACTAACATGAGAATTGAGTGTTTTATAAGCAGCAAAAAATATGAATTTGTAATATTTGTATAAATAATAATGAAAGAGCATGCTTCATAGTGTATATGCAGTGTCAGCCTCAATGAAATATATGAATGTTAATAATGGTAAATAAGAAGCATTTTTACAATCTAGTAGTAAAGGTTTTAAGACACTAACATGAGAATTGAATGTTTTATAAGCAGCTAAAAATATGAATTTGTAATATTTGTATAAATTATTATGTAAAAGCATGCTTCATAGTGTTTATGCAGTGTCATCTTAAATGATATATATGAATGTTAATTATGGTAATTAAGTATCATTTTTACAATCTAGTAGTAAAGGTTTTAAGACACTAACATGAGAATTGAGTGTTTTATAAGCAGCTAAAAATATGAATTTGTTATATTTGTATAAATTATTATGTAAAAGCATGCTTCATAGTGTTTATGCAGTGTCATCTTAAATGAAATATATGAATGTTTATAATGGTAAATAAGAATTATTTGCTTAATATAATGATCAGGGTTTTTTGAAACTAATTTTATGTTATACTACTATTAATTGACTATAGATTACATTCTATATTCATTTCACATACATTGCATAAAACCATTATTATTATCAGAATCTTCTAGTCCATTGTTTAATGTAAGATGTTGATACTTTCCCAAGTTGTAGGAATGTGAATTTCCGTCTCGGCATGCATCAAGTGATCTGCTGTACTACCATCTGAAAAATTGTAGTCGGTTAAATATGTATAATAGTTGTAGGATAAAATGTCACTAATACATTCCATAATTAAAACGAAAATCTTTATATTACAACTAGTACCGGAATACACTGAGCAATTCAGAAATGGAAATAGTCAAAGAAAAACTAACACACAAACTTCATTCTTATTACAACATTTGTGAAAGCAGTTTGCAGTTGAAACTTAAATACTAATACACATGTAAAACTGCAAATAGATATGAAATATAAATATATAACAGATGATAAGATATAATAGTTTTGATAAGACAAAAAAGATCGTACATATCTACTATAATGTTTTGTTGGATTTGAATGTAAAATAAGTGTTTATAAAGAATACACTTGTACAATAACTTAAACTTGCTGTTTTTTTAATAGACTGTGACATAATCGTACCTCAAAAATAATACTGATTTGAACATAAAAATATCGAATCATTATTGAATAAAAGTACCGTAAAGCATATGATAAAACTAGACGATTTAAATTACAATACTTTGGATTATGGTTTAATGAAAACCTAATTATGAAAAAAACGCAGAAATAATAAAAAAAGATTTTTAAAACTGAGGCATATTTTAAGAATGAAAATTAAAAGCTCATTTTGATTACCAATACTATATTCATATTTTACACAAATTTCAATTGATACACTACTATTAATTTACTATCAATTACATTTTATATTCATTACAAGTACATTGCATAAAATCATTATTATTATCAGAATCTTCAAGTCCATGTTCAATGTGGGATGTTGAAACTTTCCCAAATTCCGAAAATGTTAATAAATGTCTCAGCATGCCTTGTGTGATCTACTATTATACTGCCATCTAAAAAAAAAAAAGTCATTTAAATATGTATAATGGTTGGAGAAATTATAATAATGATGATTGATGAGCAAAAAAAGATAAGATAATAAAAATCTACCAGAGTGTTGTGTTGAATTTTAATGAAAAAAAAATATATAAAAAAAATATACTTGTACAATAACTTAAACTTGCTGATTTTTAATATGAAAAAAATATAAATTTGTAATATTTGTATTAATTTTTATGTAAAACCATGCTTCCTACTGTTTATGAAGTATCAGCTTCAATGAAATATATGAATATTAATAATGAATAAATAAGAATCATTTTTACAATCTAGTATTAAAGGTTTTAAGACACTAACATGAGAATTGAGTGTTTTATAAGCAGCAAAAAATATGAATTTGTAATATTTGTATAAATAATAATGAAAGAGCATGCTTCATAGTGTATATGCAGTGTCAGCCTCAATGAAATATATGAATGTTAATAATGGTAAATAAGAAGCATTTTTACAATCTAGTAGTAAAGGTTTTAAGACACTAACATGAGAATTGAATGTTTTATAAGCAGCTAAAAATATGAATTTGTAATATTTGTATAAATTATTATGTAAAAGCATGCTTCATAGTGTTTATGCAGTGTCAGCCTCAATGAAATATATGAATGTTAATAATGGTAAATAAGAAGCATTTTTACAATCTAGTAGTAAAGGTTTTAAGACACTAACATGAGAATTGAATGTTTTATAAGCAGCTAAAAATATGAATTTGTAATATTTGTATAAATTATTATGTAAATGCATGCTTCATAGTGTTTATGCAGTGTCATCTTAAATGATATATATGAATGTTAATTATGGTAATTAAGTATCATTTTTACAATCTAGTAGTAAAGGTTTTAAGACACTAACATGAGAATTGAGTGTTTTATAAGCAGCTAAAAATATGAATTTGTTATATTTGTATAAATTATTATGTAAAAGCATGCTTCATAGTGTTTATGCAGTGTCATCTTAAATGAAATATATGAATGTTTTAATGGTAAATAAGAATTATTTGCTTAATATAATGATCAGGGTTTTTTGAAACTAATTTTATGTTATACTACTATTAATTGACTATAGATTACATTCTATATTCATTTCACATACATTGCATAAAACCATTATTATTATCAGAATCTTCTAGTCCATTGTTTAATGTAAGATGTTGATACTTTCCCAAGTTGTAGGAATGTGAATTTCCGTCTCGGCATGCATCAAGTGATCTGCTGTACTACCATCTGAAAAATTGTAGTCGGTTAAATATGTATAATAGTTGTAGGATAAAATGTCACTAATACATTCCATAATTAAAACGAAAATCTTTATATTACAACTAGTACCGGAATACACTGAGCAATTCAGAAATGGAAATAGTCAAAGAAAAACTAACACACAAACTTCATTCTTATTACAACATTTGTGAAAGCAGTTTGCAGTTGAAACTTAAATACTAATACACATGTAAAACTGCAAATAGATATGAAATATAAATATATAACAGATGATAAGATATAATAGTTTTGATAAGACAAAAAAGATCGTACATATCTACTATAATGTTTTGTTGGATTTGAATGTAAAATAAGTGTTTATAAAGAATACACTTGTACAATAACTTAAACTTGCTGTTTTTTTAATAGACTGTGACATAATCGTACCTCAAAAATAATACTGATTTGAACATAAAAATATCGAATCATTATTGAATAAAAGTACCGTAAAGCATATGATAAAACTAGACGATTTAAATTACAATACTTTGGATTATGGTTTAATGAAAACCTAATTATGAAAAAACGCAGAAATAATAAAAAAAGATTTTTAAAACTGAGGCATATTTTAAGAATGAAAATTAAAAGCTCATTTTGATTACCAATACTATATTCATATTTTTCACAAATTTCAATTGATACACTACTATTAATTTACTATCAATTACATTTTATATTCATTACAAGTACATTGCATAAAATCATTATTATTATCAGAATCTTCAAGTCCATGTTCAATGTGGGATGTTGAAACTTTCCCAAATTCCGAAAATGTTAATAAATGTCTCAGCATGCCTTGTGTGATCTACTATTATACTGCCATCTAAAAAAAAAAAAGTCATTTAAATATGTATAATGGTTGGAGAAATTATAATAATGATGATTGATGAGCAAAAAAAGATAAGATAATAAAAATCTACCAGAGTGTTGTGTTGAATTTTAATGAAAAAAAAATATATAAAAAAAATATACTTGTACAATAACTTAAACTTGCTGATTTTTAATATGAAAAAAATATAAATTTGTAATATTTGTATTAATTTTTATGTAAAACCATGCTTCCTACTGTTTATGAAGTATCAGCTTCAATGAAATATATGAATATTAATAATGAATAAATAAGAATCATTTTTACAATCTAGTATTAAAGGTTTTAAGACACTAACATGAGAATTGAGTGTTTTATAAGCAGCAAAAAATATGAATTTGTAATATTTGTATAAATAATAATGAAAGAGCATGCTTCATAGTGTATATGCAGTGTCAGCCTCAATGAAATATATGAATGTTAATAATGGTAAATAAGAAGCATTTTTACAATCTAGTAGTAAAGGTTTTAAGACACTAACATGAGAATTGAATGTTTTATAAGCAGCTAAAAATATGAATTTGTAATATTTGTATAAATTATTATGTAAAAGCATGCTTCATAGTGTTTATGCAGTGTCATCTTAAATGATATATATGAATGTTAATTATGGTAATTAAGTATCATTTTTACAATCTAGTAGTAAAGGTTTTAAGACACTAACATGAGAATTGAGTGTTTTATAAGCAGCTAAAAATATGAATTTGTTATATTTGTATAAATTATTATGTAAAAGCATGCTTCATAGTGTTTATGCAGTGTCATCTTAAATGATATATATGAATGTTAATTATGGTAATTAAGTATCATTTTTACAATCTAGTAGTAAAGGTTTTAAGACACTAACATGAGAATTGAGTGTTTTATAAGCAGCTAAAAATATGAATTTGTTATATTTGTATAAATTATTATGTAAAAGCATGCCTCATAGTGTTTATGCAGTGTCATCTTAAATGATATATATGAATGTTAATTATGGTAATTAAGTATCATTTTTACAATCTAGTAGTAAAGGTTTTAAGACACTAACATGAGAATTGAGTGTTTTATAAGCAGCTAAAATATGAATTTGTTATATTTGTATAAATTATTATGTAAAAGCATGCTTCATAGTGTTTATGCAGTGTCATCTTAAATGATATATATGAATGTTAATTATGGTAATTAAGTATCATTTTTACAATCTAGTAGTAAAGGTTTTAAGACACTAACATGAGAATTGAGTGTTTTATAAGCAGCTAAAAATATGAATTTGTTATATTTGTATAAATTATTATGTAAAAGCATGCTTCATAGTGTTTATGCAGTGCCATCTTAAATGAAATATATGAATGTTTATAATGGTAAATAAGAATTATTTGCTTAATATAATGATCAGGGTTTTTTGAAACTAATTTTATGTTATACTACTATTAATTGACTATAGATTACATTCTATATTCATTTCACATACATTGCATAAAACCATTATTATTATCAGAATCTTCTAGTCCATTGTTTAATGTAAGATGTTGATACTTTCCCAAGTTGTAGGAATGTGAATTTCCGTCTCGGCATGCATCAAGTGATCTGCTGTACTACCATCTGAAAAATTGTAGTCGGTTAAATATGTATAATAGTTGTAGGATAAAATGTCACTAATACATTCCATAATTAAAACGAAAATCTTTATATTACAACTAGTACCGGAATACACTGAGCAATTCAGAAATGGAAATAGTCAAAGAAAAACTAACACACAAACTTCATTCTTATTACAACATTTGTGAAAGCAGTTTGCAGTTGAAACTTAAATACTAATACACATGTAAAACTGCAAATAGATATGAAATATAAATATATAACAGATGATAAGATATAATAGTTTTGATAAGACAAAAAAGATCGTACATATCTACTATAATGTTTTGTTGGATTTGAATGTAAAATAAGTGTTTATAAAGAATACACTTGTACAATAACTTAAACTTGCTGTTTTTTTAATAGACTGTGACATAATCGTACCTCAAAAATAATACTGATTTGAACATAAAAATATCGAATCATTATTGAATAAAAGTACCGTAAAGCATATGATAAAACTAGACGATTTAAATTACAATACTTTGGATTATGGTTTAATGAAAACCTAATTATGAAAAAAACGCAGAAATAATAAAAAAAGATTTTTAAAACTGAGGCATATTTTAAGAATGAAAATTAAAAGCTCATTTTGATTACCAATACTATATTCATATTTTTCACAAATTTCAATTGATACACTACTATTAATTTACTATCAATTACATTTTATATTCATTACAAGTACATTGCATAAAATCATTATTATTATCAGAATCTTCAAGTCCATGTTCAATGTGGGATGTTGAAACTTTCCCAAATTCCGAAAATGTTAATAAATGTCTCAGCATGCCTTGTGTGATCTACTATTATACTGCCATCTAAAAAAAAAATAGTCATTTAAATATGTATAATGGTTGGAGAAATTATAATAATGATGATTGATGAGCAAAAAAAGATAAGATAATAAAAATCTACCAGAGTGTTGTGTTGAATTTTAATGAAAAAAAAATATATAAAAAAAATATACTTGTACAATAACTTAAACTTGCTGATTTTTAATATGAAAAAAATATAAATTTGTAATATTTGTATTAATTTTTATGTAAAACCATGCTTCCTACTGTTTATGAAGTATCAGCTTCAATGAAATATATGAATATTAATAATGAATAAATAAGAATCATTTTTACAATCTAGTATTAAAGGTTTTAAGACACTAACATGAGAATTGAGTGTTTTATAAGCAGCAAAAAATATGAATTTGTAATATTTGTATAAATAATAATGAAAGAGCATGCTTCATAGTGTATATGCAGTGTCAGCCTCAATGAAATATATGAATGTTAATAATGGTAAATAAGAAGCATTTTTACAATCTAGTAGTAAAGGTTTTAAGACACTAACATGAGAATTGAATGTTTTATAAGCAGCTAAAAATATGAATTTGTAATATTTGTATAAATTATTATGTAAAAGCATGCTTCATAGTGTTTATGCAGTGTCATCTTAAATGATATATATGAATGTTAATTATGGTAATTAAGTATCATTTTTACAATCTAGTAGTAAAGGTTTTAAGACACTAACATGAGAATTGAGTGTTTTATAAGCAGCTAAAAATATGAATTTGTTATATTTGTATAAATTATTATGTAAAAGCATGCTTCATAGTGTTTATGCAGTGTCATCTTAAATGAAATATATGAATGTTTATAATGGTAAATAAGAATTATTTGCTTAATATAATGATCAGGGTTTTTTGAAACTAATTTTATGTTATACTACTATTAATTGACTATAGATTACATTCTATATTCATTTCACATACATTGCATAAAACCATTATTATTATCAGAATCTTCTAGTCCATTGTTTAATGTAAGATGTTGATACTTTCCCAAGTTGTAGGAATGTGAATTTCCGTCTCGGCATGCATCAAGTGATCTGCTGTACTACCATCTGAAAAATTGTAGTCGGTTAAATATGTATAATAGTTGTAGGATAAAATGTCACTAATACATTCCATAATTAAAACGAAAATCTTTATATTACAACTAGTACCGGAATACACTGAGCAATTCAGAAATGGAAATAGTCAAAGAAAAACTAACACACAAACTTCATTCTTATTACAACATTTGTGAAAGCAGTTTGCAGTTGAAACTTAAATACTAATACACATGTAAAACTGCAAATAGATATGAAATATAAATATATAACAGATGATAAGATATAATAGTTTTGATAAGACAAAAAAGATCGTACATATCTACTATAATGTTTTGTTGGATTTGAATGTAAAATAAGTGTTTATAAAGAATACACTTGTACAATAACTTAAACTTGCTGTTTTTTTAATAGACTGTGACATAATCGTACCTCAAAAATAATACTGATTTGAACATAAAAATATCGAATCATTATTGAATAAAAGTACCGTAAAGCATATGATAAAACTAGACGATTTAAATTACAATACTTTGGATTATGGTTTAATGAAAACCTAATTATGAAAAAAACGCAGAAATAATAAAAAAAGATTTTTAAAACTGAGGCATATTTTAAGAATGAAAATTAAAAGCTCAATTTGATTACCAATACTATATTCATATTTTTCACAAATTTCAATTGATACACTACTATTAATTTACTATCAATTACATTTTATATTCATTACAAGTACATTGCATAAAATCATTATTATTATCAGAATCTTCAAGTCCATGTTCAATGTGGGATGTTGAAACTTACCCAAATTCCGAAAATGTTAATAAATGTCTCAGCATGCCTTGTGTGATCTACTATTATACTGCCATCTAAAAAAAAAAAAGTCATTTAAATATGTATAATGGTTGGAGAAATTATAATAATGATGATTGATGAGCAAAAAAAGATAAGATAATAAAAATCTACCAGAGTGTTGTGTTGAATTTTAATGAAAAAAAAATATATAAAAAAAATATACTTGTACAATAACTTAAACTTGCTGATTTTTAATATGAAAAAAATATAAATTTGTAATATTTGTATTAATTTTTATGTAAAACCATGCTTCCTACTGTTTATGAAGTATCAGCTTCAATGAAATATATGAATATTAATAATGAATAAATAAGAATCATTTTTACAATCTAGTATTAAAGGTTTTAAGACACTAACATGAGAATTGAGTGTTTTATAAGCAGCAAAAAATATGAATTTGTAATATTTGTATAAATAATAATGAAAGAGCATGCTTCATAGTGTATATGCAGTGTCAGCCTCAATGAAATATATGAATGTTAATAATGGTAAATAAGAAGCATTTTTACAATCTAGTAGTAAAGGTTTTAAGACACTAACATGAGAATTGAATGTTTTATAAGCAGCTAAAAATATGAATTTGTAATATTTGTATAAATTATTATGTAAAAGCATGCTTCATAGTGTTTATGCAGTGTCATCTTAAATGATATATATGAATGTTAATTATGGTAATTAAGTATCATTTTTACAATCTAGTAGTAAAGGTTTTAAGACACTAACATGAGAATTGAGTGTTTTATAAGCAGCTAAAAATATGAATTTGTTATATTTGTATAAATTATTATGTAAAAGCATGCTTCATAGTGTTTATGCAGTGTCATCTTAAATGAAATATATGAATGTTTATAATGGTAAATAAGAATTATTTGCTTAATATAATGATCAGGGTTTTTTGAAACTAATTTTATGTTATACTACTATTAATTGACTATAGATTACATTCTATATTCATTTCACATACATTGCATAAAACCATTATTATTATCAGAATCTTCTAGTCCATTGTTTAATGTAAGATGTTGATACTTTCCCAAGTTGTAGGAATGTGAATTTCCGTCTCGGCATGCATCAAGTGATCTGCTGTACTACCATCTGAAAAATTGTAGTCGGTTAAATATGTATAATAGTTGTAGGATAAAATGACACTAATACATTCCATAATTAAAACGAAAATCTTTATATTACAACTAGTACCGGAATACACTGAGCAATTCAGAAATGGAAATAGTCAAAGAAAAACTAACACACAAACTTCATTCTTATTACAACATTTGTGAAAGCAGTTTGCAGTTGAAACTTAAATACTAATACACATGTAAAACTGCAAATAGATATGAAATATAAATATATAACAGATGATAAGATATAATAGTTTTGATAAGACAAAAAAGATCGTACATATCTACTATAATGTTTTGTTGGATTTGAATGTAAAATAAGTGTTTATAAAGAATACACTTGTACAATAACTTAAACTTGCTGTTTTTTTAATAGACTGTGACATAATCGTACCTCAAAAATAATACTGATTTGAACATAAAAATATCGAATCATTATTGAATAAAAGTACCGTAAAGCATATGATAAAACTAGACGATTTAAATTACAATACTTTGGATTATGGTTTAATGAAAACCTAATTATGAAAAAACGCAGAAATAATAAAAAAAGATTTTTAAAACTGAGGCATATTTTAAGAATGAAAATTAAAAGCTCATTTTGATTACCAATACTATATTCATATTTTTCACAAATTTCAATTGATACACTACTATTAATTTACTATCAATTACATTTTATATTCATTACAAGTACATTGCATAAAATCATTATTATTATCAGAATCTTCAAGTCCATGTTCAATGTGGGATGTTGAAACTTTCCCAAATTCCGAAAATGTTAATAAATGTCTCAGCATGCCTTGTGTGATCTACTATTATACTGCCATCTAAAAAAAAAAAAGTCATTTAAATATGTATAATGGTTGGAGAAATTATAATAATGATGATTGATGAGCAAAAAAAGATAAGATAATAAAAATCTACCAGAGTGTTGTGTTGAATTTTAATGAAAAAAAAATATATAAAAAAAATATACTTGTACAATAACTTAAACTTGCTGATTTTTAATATGAAAAAAATATAAATTTGTAATATTTGTATTAATTTTTATGTAAAACCATGCTTCCTACTGTTTATGAAGTATCAGCTTCAATGAAATATATGAATATTAATAATGAATAAATAAGAATCATTTTTACAATCTAGTATTAAAGGTTTTAAGACACTAACATGAGAATTGAGTGTTTTATAAGCAGCAAAAAATATGAATTTGTAATATTTGTATAAATAATAATGAAAGAGCATGCTTCATAGTGTATATGCAGTGTCAGCCTCAATGAAATATATGAATGTTAATAATGGTAAATAAGAAGCATTTTTACAATCTAGTAGTAAAGGTTTTAAGACACTAACATGAGAATTGAATGTTTTATAAGCAGCTAAAAATATGAATTTGTAATATTTGTATAAATTATTATGTAAAAGCATGCTTCATAGTGTTTATGCAGTGTCATCTTAAATGATATATATGAATGTTAATTATGGTAATTAAGTATCATTTTTACAATCTAGTAGTAAAGGTTTTAAGACACTAACATGAGAATTGAGTGTTTTATAAGCAGCTAAAAATATGAATTTGTTATATTTGTATAAATTATTATGTAAAAGCATGCTTCATAGTGTTTATGCAGTGTCATCTTAAATGAAATATATGAATGTTTATAATGGTAAATAAGAATTATTTGCTTAATATAATGATCAGGGTTTTTTGAAACTAATTTTATGTTATACTACTATTAATTGACTATAGATTACATTCTATATTCATTTCACATACATTGCATAAAACCATTATTATTATCAGAATCTTCTAGTCCATTGTTTAATGTAAGATGTTGATACTTTCCCAAGTTGTAGGAATGTGAATTTCCGTCTCGGCATGCATCAAGTGATCTGCTGTACTACCATCTGAAAAATTGTAGTCGGTTAAATATGTATAATAGTTGTAGGATAAAATGTCACTAATACATTCCATAATTAAAACGAAAATCTTTATATTACAACTAGTACCGGAATACACTGAGCAATTCAGAAATGGAAATAGTCAAAGAAAAACTAACACACAAACTTCATTCTTATTACAACATTTGTGAAAGCAGTTTGCAGTTGAAACTTAAATACTAATACACATGTAAAACTGCAAATAGATATGAAATATAAATATATAACAGATGATAAGATATAATAGTTTTGATAAGACAAAAAAGATCGTACATATCTACTATAATGTTTTGTTGGATTTGAATGTAAAATAAGTGTTTATAAAGAATACACTTGTACAATAACTTAAACTTGCTGTTTTTTTAATAGACTGTGACATAATCGTACCTCAAAAATAATACTGATTTGAACATAAAAATATCGAATCATTATTGAATAAAAGTACCGTAAAGCATATGATAAAACTAGACGATTTAAATTACAATACTTTGGATTATGGTTTAATGAAAACCTAATTATGAAAAAAACGCAGAAATAATAAAAAAAGATTTTTAAAACTGAGGCATATTTTAAGAATGAAAATTAAAAGCTCATTTTGATTACCAATACTATATTCATATTTTTCACAAATTTCAATTGATACACTACTATTAATTTACTATCAATTACATTTTATATTCATTACAAGTACATTGCATAAAATCATTATTATTATCAGAATCTTCAAGTCCATGTTCAATGTGGGATGTTGAAACTTTCCCAAATTCCGAAAATGTTAATAAATGTCTCAGCATGCCTTGTGTGATCTACTATTATACTGCCATCTAAAAAAAAAAAAGTCATTTAAATATGTATAATGGTTGGAGAAATTATAATAATGATGATTGATGAGCAAAAAAAGATAAGATAATAAAAATCTACCAGAGTGTTGTGTTGAATTTTAATGAAAAAAAAATATATAAAAAAAATATACTTGTACAATAACTTAAACTTGCTGATTTTTAATATGAAAAAAATATAAATTTGTAATATTTGTATTAATTTTTATGTAAAACCATGCTTCCTACTGTTTATGAAGTATCAGCTTCAATGAAATATATGAATATTAATAATGAATAAATAAGAATCATTTTTACAATCTAGTATTAAAGGTTTTAAGACACTAACATGAGAATTGAGTGTTTTATAAGCAGCAAAAAATATGAATTTGTAATATTTGTATAAATAATAATGAAAGAGCATGCTTCATAGTGTATATGCAGTGTCAGCCTCAATGAAATATATGAATGTTAATAATGGTAAATAAGAAGCATTTTTACAATCTAGTAGTAAAGGTTTTAAGACACTAACATGAGAATTGAATGTTTTATAAGCAGCTAAAAATATGAATTTGTAATATTTGTATAAATTATTATGTAAAAGCATGCTTCATAGTGTTTATGCAGTGTCAGCCTCAATGAAATATATGAATGTTAATAATGGTAAATAAGAAGCATTTTTACAATCTAGTAGTAAAGGTTTTAAGACACTAACATGAGAATTGAATGTTTTATAAGCAGCTAAAAATATGAATTTGTAATATTTGTATAAATTATTATGTAAATGCATGCTTCATAGTGTTTATGCAGTGTCATCTTAAATGATATATATGAATGTTAATTATGGTAATTAAGTATCATTTTTACAATCTAGTAGTAAAGGTTTTAAGACACTAACATGAGAATTGAGTGTTTTATAAGCAGCTAAAAATATGAATTTGTTATATTTGTATAAATTATTATGTAAAAGCATGCTTCATAGTGTTTATGCAGTGTCATCTTAAATGATATATATGAATGTTAATTATGGTAATTAAGTATCATTTTTACAATCTAGTAGTAAAGGTTTTAAGACACTAACATGAGAATTGAGTGTTTTATAAGCAGCTAAAAATATGAATTTGTTATATTTGTATAAATTATTATGTAAAAGCATGCTTCATAGTGTTTATGCAGTGTCATCTTAAATGAAATATATGAATGTTTATAATGGTAAATAAGAATTATTTGCTTAATATAATGATCAGGGTTTTTTGAAACTAATTTTATGTTATACTACTATTAATTGACTATAGATTACATTCTATATTCATTTCACATACATTGCATAAAACCATTATTATTATCAGAATCTTCTAGTCCATTGTTTAATGTAAGATGTTGATACTTTCCCAAGTTGTAGGAATGTGAATTTCCGTCTCGGCATGCATCAAGTGATCTGCTGTACTACCATCTGAAAAATTGTAGTCGGTTAAATATGTATAATAGTTGTAGGATAAAATGTCACTAATACATTCCATAATTAAAACGAAAATCTTTATATTACAACTAGTACCGGAATACACTGAGCAATTCAGAAATGGAAATAGTCAAAGAAAAACTAACACACAAACTTCATTCTTATTACAACATTTGTGAAAGCAGTTTGCAGTTGAAACTTAAATACTAATACACATGTAAAACTGCAAATAGATATGAAATATAAATATATAACAGATAAGATATAATAGTTTTGATAAGACAAAAAAGATCGTACATATCTACTATAATGTTTTGTTGGATTTGAATGTAAAATAAGTGTTTATAAAGAATACACTTGTACAATAACTTAAACTTGCTGTTTTTTTAATAGACTGTGACATAATCGTACCTCAAAAATAATACTGATTTGAACATAAAAATATCGAATCATTATTGAATAAAAGTACCGTAAAGCATATGATAAAAACTAGACGATTTAAATTACAATACTTTGGATTATGGTTTAATGAAAACCTAATTATGAAAAAAACGCAGAAATAATAAAAAAAGATTTTTAAAACTGAGGCATATTTTAAGAATGAAAATTAAAAGCTCATTTTGATTACCAATACTATATTCATATTTTTCACAAATTTCAATTGATACACTACTATTAATTTACTATCAATTACATTTTATATTCATTACAAGTACATTGCATAAAATCATTATTATTATCAGAATCTTCAAGTCCATGTTCAATGTGGGATGTTGAAACTTTCCCAAATTCCGAAAATGTTAATAAATGTCTCAGCATGCCTTGTGTGATCTACTATTATACTGCCATCTAAAAAAAAAAAAGTCATTTAAATATGTATAATGGTTGGAGAAATTATAATAATGATGATTGATGAGCAAAAAAAGATAAGATAATAAAAATCTACCAGAGTGTTGTGTTGAATTTTAATGAAAAAAAAATATATAAAAAAAATATACTTGTACAATAACTTAAACTTGCTGATTTTTAATATGAAAAAAATATAAATTTGTAATATTTGTATTAATTTTTATGTAAAACCATGCTTCCTACTGTTTATGAAGTATCAGCTTCAATGAAATATATGAATATTAATAATGAATAAATAAGAATCATTTTTACAATCTAGTATTAAAGGTTTTAAGACACTAACATGAGAATTGAGTGTTTTATAAGCAGCAAAAAATATGAATTTGTAATATTTGTATAAATAATAATGAAAGAGCATGCTTCATAGTGTATATGCAGTGTCAGCCTCAATGAAATATATGAATGTTAATAATGGTAAATAAGAAGCATTTTTACAATCTAGTAGTAAAGGTTTTAAGACACTAACATGAGAATTGAATGTTTTATAAGCAGCTAAAAATATGAATTTGTAATATTTGTATAAATTATTATGTAAAAGCATGCTTCATAGTGTTTATGCAGTGTCAGCCTCAATGAAATATATGAATGTTAATAATGGTAAATAAGAAGCATTTTTACAATCTAGTAGTAAAGGTTTTAAGACACTAACATGAGAATTGAATGTTTTATAAGCAGCTAAAAATATGAATTTGTAATATTTGTATAAATTATTATGTAAATGCATGCTTCATAGTGTTTATGCAGTGTCATCTTAAATGATATATATGAATGTTAATTATGGTAATTAAGTATCATTTTTACAATCTAGTAGTAAAGGTTTTAAGACACTAACATGAGAATTGAGTGTTTTATAAGCAGCTAAAAATATGAATTTGTTATATTTGTATAAATTATTATGTAAAAGCATGCTTCATAGTGTTTATGCAGTGTCATCTTAAATGATATATATGAATGTTAATTATGGTAATTAAGTATCATTTTTACAATCTAGTAGTAAAGGTTTTAAGACACTAACATGAGAATTGAGTGTTTTATAAGCAGCTAAAAATATGAATTTGTTATATTTGTATAAATTATTATGTAAAAGCATGCTTCATAGTGTTTATGCAGTGTCATCTTAAATGAAATATATGAATGTTTATAATGGTAAATAAGAATTATTTGCTTAATATAATGATCAGGGTTTTTTGAAACTAATTTTATGTTATACTACTATTAATTGACTATAGATTACATTCTATATTCATTTCACATACATTGCATAAAACCATTATTATTATCAGAATCTTCTAGTCCATTGTTTAATGTAAGATGTTGATACTTTCCCAAGTTGTAGGAATGTGAATTTCCGTCTCGGCATGCATCAAGTGATCTGCTGTACTACCATCTGAAAAATTGTAGTCGGTTAAATATGTATAATAGTTGTAGGATAAAATGTCACTAATACATTCCATAATTAAAACGAAAATCTTTATATTACAACTAGTACCGGAATACACTGAGCAATTCAGAAATGGAAATAGTCAAAGAAAAACTAACACACAAACTTCATTCTTATTACAACATTTGTGAAAGCAGTTTGCAGTTGAAACTTAAATACTAATACACATGTAAAACTGCAAATAGATATGAAATATAAATATATAACAGATGATAAGATATAATAGTTTTGATAAGACAAAAAAGATCGTACATATCTACTATAATGTTTTGTTGGATTTGAATGTAAAATAAGTGTTTATAAAGAATACACTTGTACAATAACTTAAACTTGCTGTTTTTTTAATAGACTGTGACATAATCGTACCTCAAAAATAATACTGATTTGAACATAAAAATATCGAATCATTATTGAATAAAAGTACCGTAAAGCATATGATAAAACTAGACGATTTAAATTACAATACTTTGGATTATGGTTTAATGAAAACCTAATTATGAAAAAAACGCAGAAATAATAAAAAAAGATTTTTAAAACTGAGGCATATTTTAAGAATGAAAATTAAAAGCTCATTTTGATTACCAATACTATATTCATATTTTTCACAAATTTCAATTGATACACTACTATTAATTTACTATCAATTACATTTTATATTCATTACAAGTACATTGCATAAAATCATTATTATTATCAGAATCTTCAAGTCCATGTTCAATGTGGGATGTTGAAACTTTCCCAAATTCCGAAAATGTTAATAAATGTCTCAGCATGCCTTGTGTGATCTACTATTATACTGCCATCTAAAAAAAAAAAAGTCATTTAAATATGTATAATGGTTGGAGAAATTATAATAATGATGATTGATGAGCAAAAAAAGATAAGATAATAAAAATCTACCAGAGTGTTGTGTTGAATTTTAATGAAAAAAAAATATATAAAAAAAATATACTTGTACAATAACTTAAACTTGCTGATTTTTAATATGAAAAAAATATAAATTTGTAATATTTGTATTAATTTTTATGTAAAACCATGCTTCCTACTGTTTATGAAGTATCAGCTTCAATGAAATATATGAATATTAATAATGAATAAATAAGAATCATTTTTACAATCTAGTATTAAAGGTTTTAAGACACTAACATGAGAATTGAGTGTTTTATAAGCAGCAAAAAATATGAATTTGTAATATTTGTATAAATAATAATGAAAGAGCATGCTTCATAGTGTATATGCAGTGTCAGCCTCAATGAAATATATGAATGTTAATAATGGTAAATAAGAAGCATTTTTACAATCTAGTAGTAAAGGTTTTAAGACACTAACATGAGAATTGAATGTTTTATAAGCAGCTAAAAATATGAATTTGTAATATTTGTATAAATTATTATGTAAAAGCATGCTTCATAGTGTTTATGCAGTGTCAGCCTCAATGAAATATATGAATGTTAATAATGGTAAATAAGAAGCATTTTTACAATCTAGTAGTAAAGGTTTTAAGACACTAACATGAGAATTGAATGTTTTATAAGCAGCTAAAAATATGAATTTGTAATATTTGTATAAATTATTATGTAAATGCATGCTTCATAGTGTTTATGCAGTGTCATCTTAAATGATATATATGAATGTTAATTATGGTAATTAAGTATCATTTTTACAATCTAGTAGTAAAGGTTTTAAGACACTAACATGAGAATTGAGTGTTTTATAAGCAGCTAAAAATATGAATTTGTTATATTTGTATAAATTATTATGTAAAAGCATGCTTCATAGTGTTTATGCAGTGTCATCTTAAATGAAATATATGAATGTTTATAATGGTAAATAAGAATTATTTGCTTAATATAATGATCAGGGTTTTTTGAAACTAATTTTATGTTATACTACTATTAATTGACTATAGATTACATTCTATATTCATTTCACATACATTGCATAAAACCATTATTATTATCAGAATCTTCTAGTCCATTGTTTAATGTAAGATGTTGATACTTTCCCAAGTTGTAGGAATGTGAATTTCCGTCTCGGCATGCATCAAGTGATCTGCTGTACTACCATCTGAAAAATTGTAGTCGGTTAAATATGTATAATAGTTGTAGGATAAAATGTCACTAATACATTCCATAATTAAAACGAAAATCTTTATATTACAACTAGTACCGGAATACACTGAGCAATTCAGAAATGGAAATAGTCAAAGAAAAACTAACACACAAACTTCATTCTTATTACAACATTTGTGAAAGCAGTTTGCAGTTGAAACTTAAATACTAATACACATGTAAAACTGCAAATAGATATGAAATATAAATATATAACAGATGATAAGATATAATAGTTTTGATAAGACAAAAAAGATCGTACATATCTACTATAATGTTTTGTTGGATTTGAATGTAAAATAAGTGTTTATAAAGAATACACTTGTACAATAACTTAAACTTGCTGTTTTTTTAATAGACTGTGACATAATCGTACCTCAAAAATAATACTGATTTGAACATAAAAATATCGAATCATTATTGAATAAAAGTACCGTAAAGCATATGATAAAACTAGACGATTTAAATTACAATACTTTGGATTATGGTTTAATGAAAACCTAATTATGAAAAAAACGCAGAAATAATAAAAAAAAGATTTTTAAAACTGAGGCATATTTTAAGAATGAAAATTAAAAGCTCATTTTGATTACCAATACTATATTCATATTTTTCACAAATTTCAATTGATACACTACTATTAATTTACTATCAATTACATTTTATATTCATTACAAGTACATTGCATAAAATCATTATTATTATCAGAATCTTCAAGTCCATGTTCAATGTGGGATGTTGAAACTTTCCCAAATTCCGAAAATGTTAATAAATGTCTCAGCATGCCTTGTGTGATCTACTATTATACTGCCATCTAAAAAAAAAAAAGTCATTTAAATATGTATAATGGTTGGAGAAATTATAATAATGATGATTGATGAGCAAAAAAAGATAAGATAATAAAAATCTACCAGAGTGTTGTGTTGAATTTTAATGAAAAAAAAAATATATAAAAAAAATATACTTGTACAATAACTTAAACTTGCTGATTTTTAATATGAAAAAAATATAAATTTGTAATATTTGTATTAATTTTTATGTAAAACCATGCTTCCTACTGTTTATGAAGTATCAGCTTCAATGAAATATATGAATATTAATAATGAATAAATAAGAATCATTTTTACAATCTAGTATTAAAGGTTTTAAGACACTAACATGAGAATTGAGTGTTTTATAAGCAGCAAAAAATATGAATTTGTAATATTTGTATAAATAATAATGAAAGAGCATGCTTCATAGTGTATATGCAGTGTCAGCCTCAATGAAATATATGAATGTTAATAATGGTAAATAAGAAGCATTTTTACAATCTAGTAGTAAAGGTTTTAAGACACTAACATGAGAATTGAATGTTTTATAAGCAGCTAAAAATATGAATTTGTAATATTTGTATAAATTATTATGTAAAAGCATGCTTCATAGTGTTTATGCAGTGTCAGCCTCAATGAAATATATGAATGTTAATAATGGTAAATAAGAAGCATTTTTACAATCTAGTAGTAAAGGTTTTAAGACACTAACATGAGAATTGAATGTTTTATAAGCAGCTAAAAATATGAATTTGTAATATTTGTATAAATTATTATGTAAATGCATGCTTCATAGTGTTTATGCAGTGTCATCTTAAATGATATATATGAATGTTAATTATGGTAATTAAGTATCATTTTTACAATCTAGTAGTAAAGGTTTTAAGACACTAACATGAGAATTGAGTGTTTTATAAGCAGCTAAAAATATGAATTTGTTATATTTGTATAAATTATTATGTAAAAGCATGCTTCATAGTGTTTATGCAGTGTCATCTTAAATGATATATATGAATGTTAATTATGGTAATTAAGTATCATTTTTACAATCTAGTAGTAAAGGTTTTAAGACACTAACATGAGAATTGAGTGTTTTATAAGCAGCTAAAAATATGAATTTGTTATATTTGTATAAATTATTATGTAAAAGCATGCTTCATAGTGTTTATGCAGTGTCATCTTAAATGAAATATATGAATGTTTATAATGGTAAATAAGAATTATTTGCTTAATATAATGATCAGGGTTTTTTGAAACTAATTTTATGTTATACTACTATTAATTGACTATAGATTACATTCTATATTCATTTCACATACATTGCATAAAACCATTATTATTATCAGAATCTTCTAGTCCATTGTTTAATGTAAGATGTTGATACTTTCCCAAGTTGTAGGAATGTGAATTTCCGTCTCGGCATGCATCAAGTGATCTGCTGTACTACCATCTGAAAAATTGTAGTCGGTTAAATATGTATAATAGTTGTAGGATAAAATGTCACTAATACATTCCATAATTAAAACGAAAATCTTTATATTACAACTAGTACCGGAATACACTGAGCAATTCAGAAATGGAAATAGTCAAAGAAAAACTAACACACAAACTTCATTCTTATTACAACATTTGTGAAAGCAGTTTGCAGTTGAAACTTAAATACTAATACACATGTAAAACTGCAAATAGATATGAAATATAAATATATAACAGATGATAAGATATAATAGTTTTGATAAGACAAAAAAGATCGTACATATCTACTATAATGTTTTGTTGGATTTGAATGTAAAATAAGTGTTTATAAAGAATACACTTGTACAATAACTTAAACTTGCTGTTTTTTTAATAGACTGTGACATAATCGTACCTCAAAAATAATACTGATTTGAACATAAAAATATCGAATCATTATTGAATAAAAGTACCGTAAAGCATATGATAAAACTAGACGATTTAAATTACAATACTTTGGATTATGGTTTAATGAAAACCTAATTATGAAAAAAACGCAGAAATAATAAAAAAAGATTTTTAAAACTGAGGCATATTTTAAGAATGAAAATTAAAAGCTCATTTTGATTACCAATACTATATTCATATTTTTCACAAATTTCAATTGATACACTACTATTAATTTACTATCAATTACATTTTATATTCATTACAAGTACATTGCATAAAATCATTATTATTATCAGAATCTTCAAGTCCATGTTCAATGTGGGATGTTGAAACTTTCCCAAATTCCGAAAATGTTAATAAATGTCTCAGCATGCCTTGTGTGATCTACTATTATACTGCCATCTAAAAAAAAAAAAGTCATTTAAATATGTATAATGGTTGGAGAAATTATAATAATGATGATTGATGAGCAAAAAAAGATAAGATAATAAAAATCTACCAGAGTGTTGTGTTGAATTTTAATGAAAAAAAAATATATAAAAAAAATATACTTGTACAATAACTTAAACTTGCTGATTTTTAATATGAAAAAAATATAAATTTGTAATATTTGTATTAATTTTTATGTAAAACCATGCTTCCTACTGTTTATGAAGTATCAGCTTCAATGAAATATATGAATATTAATAATGAATAAATAAGAATCATTTTTACAATCTAGTATTAAAGGTTTTAAGACACTAACATGAGAATTGAGTGTTTTATAAGCAGCAAAAAATATGAATTTGTAATATTTGTATAAATAATAATGAAAGAGCATGCTTCATAGTGTATATGCAGTGTCAGCCTCAATGAAATATATGAATGTTAATAATGGTAAATAAGAAGCATTTTTACAATCTAGTAGTAAAGGTTTTAAGACACTAACATGAGAATTGAATGTTTTATAAGCAGCTAAAAATATGAATTTGTAATATTTGTATAAATTATTATGTAAAAGCATGCTTCATAGTGTTTATGCAGTGTCAGCCTCAATGAAATATATGAATGTTAATAATGGTAAATAAGAAGCATTTTTACAATCTAGTAGTAAAGGTTTTAAGACACTAACATGAGAATTGAATGTTTTATAAGCAGCTAAAAATATGAATTTGTAATATTTGTATAAATTATTATGTAAATGCATGCTTCATAGTGTTTATGCAGTGTCATCTTAAATGATATATATGAATGTTAATTATGGTAATTAAGTATCATTTTTACAATCTAGTAGTAAAGGTTTTAAGACACTAACATGAGAATTGAGTGTTTTATAAGCAGCTAAAAATATGAATTTGTTATATTTGTATAAATTATTATGTAAAAGCATGCTTCATAGTGTTTATGCAGTGTCATCTTAAATGATATATATGAATGTTAATTATGGTAATTAAGTATCATTTTTACAATCTAGTAGTAAAGGTTTTAAGACACTAACATGAGAATTGAGTGTTTTATAAGCAGCTAAAAATATGAATTTGTTATATTTGTATAAATTATTATGTAAAAGCATGCTTCATAGTGTTTATGCAGTGTCATCTTAAATGAAATATATGAATGTTTATAATGGTAAATAAGAATTATTTGCTTAATATAATGATCAGGGTTTTTTGAAACTAATTTTATGTTATACTACTATTAATTGACTATAGATTACATTCTATATTCATTTCACATACATTGCATAAAACCATTATTATTATCAGAATCTTCTAGTCCATTGTTTAATGTAAGATGTTGATACTTTCCCAAGTTGTAGGAATGTGAATTTCCGTCTCGGCATGCATCAAGTGATCTGCTGTACTACCATCTGAAAAATTGTAGTCGGTTAAATATGTATAATAGTTGTAGGATAAAATGTCACTAATACATTCCATAATTAAAACGAAAATCTTTATATTACAACTAGTACCGGAATACACTGAGCAATTCAGAAATGGAAATAGTCAAAGAAAAACTAACACACAAACTTCATTCTTATTACAACATTTGTGAAAGCAGTTTGCAGTTGAAACTTAAATACTAATACACATGTAAAACTGCAAATAGATATGAAATATAAATATATAACAGATGATAAGATATAATAGTTTTGATAAGACAAAAAAGATCGTACATATCTACTATAATGTTTTGTTGGATTTGAATGTAAAATAAGTGTTTATAAAGAATACACTTGTACAATAACTTAAACTTGCTGTTTTTTTAATAGACTGTGACATAATCGTACCTCAAAAATAATACTGATTTGAACATAAAAATATCGAATCATTATTGAATAAAAGTACCGTAAAGCATATGATAAAACTAGACGATTTAAATTACAATACTTTGGATTATGGTTTAATGAAAACCTAATTATGAAAAAAACGCAGAAATAATAAAAAAAGATTTTTAAAACTGAGGCATATTTTAAGAATGAAAATTAAAAGCTCATTTTGATTACCAATACTATATTCATATTTTTCACAAATTTCAATTGATACACTACTATTAATTTACTATCAATTACATTTTATATTCATTACAAGTACATTGCATAAAATCATTATTATTATCAGAATCTTCAAGTCCATGTTCAATGTGGGATGTTGAAACTTTCCCAAATTCCGAAAATGTTAATAAATGTCTCAGCATGCCTTGTGTGATCTACTATTATACTGCCATCTAAAAAAAAAAAAAGTCATTTAAATATGTATAATGGTTGGAGAAATTATAATAATGATGATTGATGAGCAAAAAAAGATAAGATAATAAAAATCTACCAGAGTGTTGTGTTGAATTTTAATGAAAAAAAAATATATAAAAAAAATATACTTGTACAATAACTTAAACTTGCTGATTTTTAATATGAAAAAAATATAAATTTGTAATATTTGTATTAATTTTTATGTAAAACCATGCTTCCTACTGTTTATGAAGTATCAGCTTCAATGAAATATATGAATATTAATAATGAATAAATAAGAATCATTTTTACAATCTAGTATTAAAGGTTTTAAGACACTAACATGAGAATTGAGTGTTTTATAAGCAGCAAAAAATATGAATTTGTAATATTTGTATAAATAATAATGAAAGAGCATGCTTCATAGTGTATATGCAGTGTCAGCCTCAATGAAATATATGAATGTTAATAATGGTAAATAAGAAGCATTTTTACAATCTAGTAGTAAAGGTTTTAAGACACTAACATGAGAATTGAATGTTTTATAAGCAGCTAAAAATATGAATTTGTAATATTTGTATAAATTATTATGTAAAAGCATGCTTCATAGTGTTTATGCAGTGTCAGCCTCAATGAAATATATGAATGTTAATAATGGTAAATAAGAAGCATTTTTACAATCTAGTAGTAAAGGTTTTAAGACACTAACATGAGAATTGAATGTTTTATAAGCAGCTAAAAATATGAATTTGTAATATTTGTATAAATTATTATGTAAATGCATGCTTCATAGTGTTTATGCAGTGTCATCTTAAATGATATATATGAATGTTAATTATGGTAATTAAGTATCATTTTTACAATCTAGTAGTAAAGGTTTTAAGACACTAACATGAGAATTGAGTGTTTTATAAGCAGCTAAAAATATGAATTTGTTATATTTGTATAAATTATTATGTAAAAGCATGCCTCATAGTGTTTATGCAGTGTCATCTTAAATGATATATATGAATGTTAATTATGGTAATTAAGTATCATTTTTACAATCTAGTAGTAAAGGTTTTAAGACACTAACATGAGAATTGAGTGTTTTATAAGCAGCTAAAAATATGAATTTGTTATATTTGTATAAATTATTATGTAAAAGCATGCTTCATAGTGTTTATGCAGTGTCATCTTAAATGATATATATGAATGTTAATTATGGTAATTAAGTATCATTTTTACAATCTAGTAGTAAAGGTTTTAAGACACTAACATGAGAATTGAGTGTTTTATAAGCAGCTAAAAATATGAATTTGTTATATTTGTATAAATTATTATGTAAAAGCATGCTTCATAGTGTTTATGCAGTGCCATCTTAAATGAAATATATGAATGTTTATAATGGTAAATAAGAATTATTTGCTTAATATAATGATCAGGGTTTTTTGAAACTAATTTTATGTTATACTACTATTAATTGACTATAGATTACATTCTATATTCATTTCACATACATTGCATAAAACCATTATTATTATCAGAATCTTCTAGTCCATTGTTTAATGTAAGATGTTGATACTTTCCCAAGTTGTAGGAATGTGAATTTCCGTCTCGGCATGCATCAAGTGATCTGCTGTACTACCATCTGAAAAATTGTAGTCGGTTAAATATGTATAATAGTTGTAGGATAAAATGTCACTAATACATTCCATAATTAAAACGAAAATCTTTATATTACAACTAGTACCGGAATACACTGAGCAATTCAGAAATGGAAATAGTCAAAGAAAAACTAACACACAAACTTCATTCTTATTACAACATTTGTGAAAGCAGTTTGCAGTTGAAACTTAAATACTAATACACATGTAAAACTGCAAATAGATATGAAATATAAATATATAACAGATGATAAGATATAATAGTTTTGATAAGACAAAAAAGATCGTACATATCTACTATAATGTTTTGTTGGATTTGAATGTAAAATAAGTGTTTATAAAGAATACACTTGTACAATAACTTAAACTTGCTGTTTTTTTAATAGACTGTGACATAATCGTACCTCAAAAATAATACTGATTTGAACATAAAAATATCGAATCATTATTGAATAAAAGTACCGTAAAGCATATGATAAAACTAGACGATTTAAATTACAATACTTTGGATTATGGTTTAATGAAAACCTAATTATGAAAAAAACGCAGAAATAATAAAAAAAGATTTTTAAAACTGAGGCATATTTTAAGAATGAAAATTAAAAGCTCATTTTGATTACCAATACTATATTCATATTTTTCACAAATTTCAATTGATACACTACTATTAATTTACTATCAATTACATTTTATATTCATTACAAGTACATTGCATAAAATCATTATTATTATCAGAATCTTCAAGTCCATGTTCAATGTGGGATGTTGAAACTTTCCCAAATTCCGAAAATGTTAATAAATGTCTCAGCATGCCTTGTGTGATCTACTATTATACTGCCATCTAAAAAAAAAAAAGTCATTTAAATATGTATAATGGTTGGAGAAATTATAATAATGATGATTGATGAGCAAAAAAAGATAAGATAATAAAAATCTACCAGAGTGTTGTGTTGAATTTTAAAGAAAAAAAAATATATAAAAAAAATATACTTGTACAATAACTTAAACTTGCTGATTTTTAATATGAAAAAAATATAAATTTGTAATATTTGTATTAATTTTTATGTAAAACCATGCTTCCTACTGTTTATGAAGTATCAGCTTCAATGAAATATATGAATATTAATAATGAATAAATAAGAATCATTTTTACAATCTAGTATTAAAGGTTTTAAGACACTAACATGAGAATTGAGTGTTTTATAAGCAGCAAAAAATATGAATTTGTAATATTTGTATAAATAATAATGAAAGAGCATGCTTCATAGTGTATATGCAGTGTCAGCCTCAATGAAATATATGAATGTTAATAATGGTAAATAAGAAGCATTTTTACAATCTAGTAGTAAAGGTTTTAAGACACTAACATGAGAATTGAATGTTTTATAAGCAGCTAAAAATATGAATTTGTAATATTTGTATAAATTATTATGTAAAAGCATGCTTCATAGTGTTTATGCAGTGTCAGCCTCAATGAAATATATGAATGTTAATAATGGTAAATAAGAAGCATTTTTACAATCTAGTAGTAAAGGTTTTAAGACACTAACATGAGAATTGAATGTTTTATAAGCAGCTAAAAATATGAATTTGTAATATTTGTATAAATTATTATGTAAATGCATGCTTCATAGTGTTTATGCAGTGTCATCTTAAATGATATATATGAATGTTAATTATGGTAATTAAGTATCATTTTTACAATCTAGTAGTAAAGGTTTTAAGACACTAACATGAGAATTGAGTGTTTTATAAGCAGCTAAAAATATGAATTTGTTATATTTGTATAAATTATTATGTAAAAGCATGCTTCATAGTGTTTATGCAGTGTCATCTTAAATGATATATATGAATGTTAATTATGGTAATTAAGTATCATTTTTACAATCTAGTAGTAAAGGTTTTAAGACACTAACATGAGAATTGAGTGTTTTATAAGCAGCTAAAAATATGAATTTGTTATATTTGTATAAATTATTATGTAAAAGCATGCTTCATAGTGTTTATGCAGTGTCATCTTAAATGAAATATATGAATGTTTATAATGGTAAATAAGAATTATTTGCTTAATATAATGATCAGGGTTTTTTGAAACTAATTTTATGTTATACTACTATTAATTGACTATAGATTACATTCTATATTCATTTCACATACATTGCATAAAACCATTATTATTATCAGAATCTTCTAGTCCATTGTTTAATGTAAGATGTTGATACTTTCCCAAGTTGTAGGAATGTGAATTTCCGTCTCGGCATGCATCAAGTGATCTGCTGTACTACCATCTGAAAAATTGTAGTCGGTTAAATATGTATAATAGTTGTAGGATAAAATGTCACTAATACATTCCATAATTAAAACGAAAATCTTTATATTACAACTAGTACCGGAATACACTGAGCAATTCAGAAATGGAAATAGTCAAAGAAAAACTAACACACAAACTTCATTCTTATTACAACATTTGTGAAAGCAGTTTGCAGTTGAAACTTAAATACTAATACACATGTAAAACTGCAAATAGATATGAAATATAAATATATAACAGATGATAAGATATAATAGTTTTGATAAGACAAAAAAGATCGTACATATCTACTATAATGTTTTGTTGGATTTGAATGTAAAATAAGTGTTTATAAAGAATACACTTGTACAATAACTTAAACTTGCTGTTTTTTTAATAGACTGTGACATAATCGTACCTCAAAAATAATACTGATTTGAACATAAAAATATCGAATCATTATTGAATAAAAGTACCGTAAAGCATATGATAAAACTAGACGATTTAAATTACAATACTTTGGATTATGGTTTAATGAAAACCTAATTATGAAAAAAACGCAGAAATCATAAAAAAAGATTTTTAAAACTGAGGCATATTTTAAGAATGAAAATTAAAAGCTCATTTTGATTACCAATACTATATTCATATTTTTCACAAATTTCAATTGATACACTACTATTAATTTACTATCAATTACATTTTATATTCATTACAAGTACATTGCATAAAATCATTATTATTATCAGAATCTTCAAGTCCATGTTCAATGTGGGATGTTGAAACTTTCCCAAATTCCGAAAATGTTAATAAATGTCTCAGCATGCCTTGTGTGATCTACTATTATACTGCCATCTAAAAAAAAAAAAGTCATTTAAATATGTATAATGGTTGGAGAAATTATAATAATGATGATTGATGAGCAAAAAAAGATAAGATAATAAAAATCTACCAGAGTGTTGTGTTGAATTTTAATGAAAAAAAAATATATAAAAAAAATATACTTGTACAATAACTTAAACTTGCTGATTTTTAATATGAAAAAAATATAAATTTGTAATATTTGTATTAATTTTTATGTAAAACCATGCTTCCTACTGTTTATGAAGTATCAGCTTCAATGAAATATATGAATATTAATAATGAATAAATAAGAATCATTTTTACAATCTAGTATTAAAGGTTTTAAGACACTAACATGAGAATTGAGTGTTTTATAAGCAGCAAAAAATATGAATTTGTAATATTTGTATAAATAATAATGAAAGAGCATGCTTCATAGTGTATATGCAGTGTCAGCCTCAATGAAATATATGAATGTTAATAATGGTAAATAAGAAGCATTTTTACAATCTAGTAGTAAAGGTTTTAAGACACTAACATGAGAATTGAATGTTTTATAAGCAGCTAAAAATATGAATTTGTTATATTTGTATAAATTATTATGTAAAAGCATGCTTCATAGTGTTTATGCAGTGTCATCTTAAATGAAATATATGAATGTTTATAATGGTAAATAAGAATTATTTGCTTAATATAATGATCAGGGTTTTTTGAAACTAATTTTATGTTATACTACTATTAATTGACTATAGATTACATTCTATATTCATTTCACATACATTGCATAAAACCATTATTATTATCAGAATCTTCTAGTCCATTGTTTAATGTAAGATGTTGATACTTTCCCAAGTTGTAGGAATGTGAATTTCCGTCTCGGCATGCATCAAGTGATCTGCTGTACTACCATCTGAAAAATTGTAGTCGGTTAAATATGTATAATAGTTGTAGGATAAAATGTCACTAATACATTCCATAATTAAAACGAAAATCTTTATATTACAACTAGTACCGGAATACACTGAGCAATTCAGAAATGGAAATAGTCAAAGAAAAACTAACACACAAACTTCATTCTTATTACAACATTTGTGAAAGCAGTTTGCAGTTGAAACTTAAATACTAATACACATGTAAAACTGCAAATAGATATGAAATATAAATATATAACAGATGATAAGATATAATAGTTTTGATAAGACAAAAAAGATCGTACATATCTACTATAATGTTTTGTTGGATTTGAATGTAAAATAAGTGTTTATAAAGAATACACTTGTACAATAACTTAAACTTGCTGTTTTTTTAATAGACTGTGACATAATCGTACCTCAAAAATAATACTGATTTGAACATAAAAATATCGAATCATTATTGAATAAAAGTACCGTAAAGCATATGATAAAACTAGACGATTTAAATTACAATACTTTGGATTATGGTTTAATGAAAACCTAATTATGAAAAAAACGCAGAAATCATAAAAAAAGATTTTTAAAACTGAGGCATATTTTAAGAATGAAAATTAAAAGCTCATTTTGATTACCAATACTATATTCATATTTTTCACAAATTTCAATTGATACACTACTATTAATTTACTATCAATTACATTTTATATTCATTACAAGTACATTGCATAAAATCATTATTATTATCAGAATCTTCAAGTCCATGTTCAATGTGGGATGTTGAAACTTTCCCAAATTCCGAAAATGTTAATAAATGTCTCAGCATGCCTTGTGTGATCTACTATTATACTGCCATCTAAAAAAAAAAAAGTCATTTAAATATGTATAATGGTTGGAGAAATTATAATAATGATGATTGATGAGCAAAAAAAGATAAGATAATAAAAATCTACCAGAGTGTTGTGTTGAATTTTAATGAAAAAAAAATATATAAAAAAAATATACTTGTACAATAACTTAAACTTGCTGATTTTTAATATGAAAAAAATATAAATTTGTAATATTTGTATTAATTTTTATGTAAAACCATGCTTCCTACTGTTTATGAAGTATCAGCTTCAATGAAATATATGAATATTAATAATGAATAAATAAGAATCATTTTTACAATCTAGTATTAAAGGTTTTAAGACACTAACATGAGAATTGAGTGTTTTATAAGCAGCAAAAAATATGAATTTGTAATATTTGTATAAATAATAATGAAAGAGCATGCTTCATAGTGTATATGCAGTGTCAGCCTCAATGAAATATATGAATGTTAATAATGGTAAATAAGAAGCATTTTTACAATCTAGTAGTAAAGGTTTTAAGACACTAACATGAGAATTGAATGTTTTATAAGCAGCTAAAAATATGAATTTGTAATATTTGTATAAATTATTATGTAAATGCATGCTTCATAGTGTTTATGCAGTGTCATCTTAAATGATATATATGAATGTTAATTATGGTAATTAAGTATCATTTTTACAATCTAGTAGTAAAGGTTTTAAGACACTAACATGAGAATTGAGTGTTTTATAAGCAGCTAAAAATATGAATTTGTTATATTTGTATAAATTATTATGTAAAAGCATGCTTCATAGTGTTTATGCAGTGTCATCTTAAATGATATATATGAATGTTAATTATGGTAATTAAGTATCATTTTTACAATCTAGTAGTAAAGGTTTTAAGACACTAACATGAGAATTGAGTGTTTTATAAGCAGCTAAAAATATGAATTTGTTATATTTGTATAAATTATTATGTAAAAGCATGCTTCATAGTGTTTATGCAGTGTCATCTTAAATGAAATATATGAATGTTTATAATGGTAAATAAGAATTATTTGCTTAATATAATGAACAGGGTTTTTTGAAACTAATTTTATGTTATACTACTATTAATTGACTATAGATTACATTCTATATTCATTTCACATACATTGCATAAAACCATTATTATTATCAGAATCTTCTAGTCCATTGTTTAATGTAAGATGTTGATACTTTCCCAAGTTGTAGGAATGTGAATTTCCGTCTCGGCATGCATCAAGTGATCTGCTGCACTACCATCTGAAAAATTGTAGTCGGTTAAATATGTATAATAGTTGTAGGATAAAATGTCACTAATACATTCCATAATTAAAACGAAAATCTTTATATTACAACTAGTACCGGAATACACTGAGCAATTCAGAAATGGAAATAGTCAAAGAAAAACTAACACACAAACTTCATTCTTATTACAACATTTGTGAAAGCAGTTTGCAGTTGAAACTTAAATACTAATACACATGTAAAACTGCAAATAGATATGAAATATAAATATATAACAGATGATAAGATATAATAGTTTTGATAAGACAAAAAAGATCGTACATATCTACTATAATGTTTTGTTGGATTTGAATGTAAAATAAGTGTTTATAAAGAATACACTTGTACAATAACTTAAACTTGCTGTTTTTTTAATAGACTGTGACATAATCGTACCTCAAAAATAATACTGATTTGAACATAAAAATATCGAATCATTATTGAATAAAAGTACCGTAAAGCATATGATAAAACTAGACGATTTAAATTACAATACTTTGGATTATGGTTTAATGAAAACCTAATTATGAAAAAAACGCAGAAATAATAAAAAAAGATTTTTAAAACTGAGGCATATTTTAAGAATGAAAATTAAAAGATCATTTTGATTACCAATACTATATTCATATTTTTCACAAATTTCAATTGATACACTACTATTAATTTACTATCAATTACATTTTATATTCATTACAAGTACATTGCATAAAATCATTATTATTATCAGAATCTTCAAGTCCATGTTCAATGTGGGATGTTGAAACTTTCCCAAATTCCGAAAATGTTAATAAATGTCTCAGCATGCCTTGTGTGATCTACTATTATACTGCCATCTAAAAAAAAAATAGTCATTTAAATATGTATAATGGTTGGAGAAATTATAATAATGATGATTGATGAGCAAAAAAAGATAAGATAATAAAAATCTACCAGAGTGTTGTGTTGAATTTTAATGAAAAAAAAATATATAAAAAAAATATACTTGTACAATAACTTAAACTTGCTGATTTTTAATATGAAAAAAATATAAATTTGTAATATTTGTATTAATTTTTATGTAAAACCATGCTTCCTACTGTTTATGAAGTATCAGCTTCAATGAAATATATGAATATTAATAATGAATAAATAAGAATCATTTTTACAATCTAGTATTAAAGGTTTTAAGACACTAACATGAGAATTGAGTGTTTTATAAGCAGCAAAAAATATGAATTTGTAATATTTGTATAAATAATAATGAAAGAGCATGCTTCATAGTGTATATGCAGTGTCAGCCTCAATGAAATATATGAATGTTAATAATGGTAAATAAGAAGCATTTTTACAATCTAGTAGTAAAGGTTTTAAGACACTAACATGAGAATTGAATGTTTTATAAGCAGCTAAAAATATGAATTTGTAATATTTGTATAAATTATTATGTAAATGCATGCTTCATAGTGTTTATGCAGTGTCATCTTAAATGATATATATGAATGTTAATTATGGTAATTAAGTATCATTTTTACAATCTAGTAGTAAAGGTTTTAAGACACTAACATGAGAATTGAGTGTTTTATAAGCAGCTAAAAATATGAATTTGTTATATTTGTATAAATTATTATGTAAAAGCATGCTTCATAGTGTTTATGCAGTGTCATCTTAAATGATATATATGAATGTTAATTATGGTAATTAAGTATCATTTTTACAATCTAGTAGTAAAGGTTTTAAGACACTAACATGAGAATTGAGTGTTTTATAAGCAGCTAAAAATATGAATTTGTTATATTTGTATAAATTATTATGTAAAAGCATGCTTCATAGTGTTTATGCAGTGTCATCTTAAATGAAATATATGAATGTTTATAATGGTAAATAAGAATTATTTGCTTAATATAATGATCAGGGTTTTTTGAAACTAATTTTATGTTATACTACTATTAATTGACTATAGATTACATTCTATATTCATTTCACATACATTGCATAAAACCATTATTATTATCAGAATCTTCTAGTCCATTGTTTAATGTAAGATGTTGATACTTTCCCAAGTTGTAGGAATGTGAATTTCCGTCTCGGCATGCATCAAGTGATCTGCTGCACTACCATCTGAAAAATTGTAGTCGGTTAAATATGTATAATAGTTGTAGGATAAAATGTCACTAATACATTCCATAATTAAAACGAAAATCTTTATATTACAACTAGTACCGGAATACACTGAGCAATTCAGAAATGGAAATAGTCAAAGAAAAACTAACACACAAACTTCATTCTTATTACAACATTTGTGAAAGCAGTTTGCAGTTGAAACTTAAATACTAATACACATGTAAAACTGCAAATAGATATGAAATATAAATATATAACAGATGATAAGATATAATAGTTTTGATAAGACAAAAAAGATCGTACATATCTACTATAATGTTTTGTTGGATTTGAATGTAAAATAAGTGTTTATAAAGAATACACTTGTACAATAACTTAAACTTGCTGTTTTTTTAATAGACTGTGACATAATCGTACCTCAAAAATAATACTGATTTGAACATAAAAATATCGAATCATTATTGAATAAAAGTACCGTAAAGCATATGATAAAACTAGACGATTTAAATTACAATACTTTGGATTATGGTTTAATGAAAACCTAATTATGAAAAAAACGCAGAAATCATAAAAAAAGATTTTTAAAACTGAGGCATATTTTAAGAATGAAAATTAAAAGCTCATTTTGATTACCAATACTATATTCATATTTTTCACAAATTTCAATTGATACACTACTATTAATTTACTATCAATTACATTTTATATTCATTACAAGTACATTGCATAAAATCATTATTATTATCAGAATCTTCAAGTCCATGTTCAATGTGGGATGTTGAAACTTTCCCAAATTCCGAAAATGTTAATAAATGTCTCAGCATGCCTTGTGTGATCTACTATTATACTGCCATCTAAAAAAAAAAAAGTCATTTAAATATGTATAATGGTTGGAGAAATTATAATAATGATGATTGATGAGCAAAAAAAGATAAGATAATAAAAATCTACCAGAGTGTTGTGTTGAATTTTAATGAAAAAAAAATATATAAAAAAAATATACTTGTACAATAACTTAAACTTGCTGATTTTTAATATGAAAAAAATATAAATTTGTAATATTTGTATTAATTTTTATGTAAAACCATGCTTCCTACTGTTTATGAAGTATCAGCTTCAATGAAATATATGAATATTAATAATGAATAAATAAGAATCATTTTTACAATCTAGTATTAAAGGTTTTAAGACACTAACATGAGAATTGAGTGTTTTATAAGCAGCAAAAAATATGAATTTGTAATATTTGTATAAATAATAATGAAAGAGCATGCTTCATAGTGTATATGCAGTGTCAGCCTCAATGAAATATATGAATGTTAATAATGGTAAATAAGAAGCATTTTTACAATCTAGTAGTAAAGGTTTTAAGACACTAACATGAGAATTGAATGTTTTATAAGCAGCTAAAAATATGAATTTGTAATATTTGTATAAATTATTATGTAAATGCATGCTTCATAGTGTTTATGCAGTGTCATCTTAAATGATATATATGAATGTTAATTATGGTAATTAAGTATCATTTTTACAATCTAGTAGTAAAGGTTTTAAGACACTAACATGAGAATTGAGTGTTTTATAAGCAGCTAAAAATATGAATTTGTTATATTTGTATAAATTATTATGTAAAAGCATGCTTCATAGTGTTTATGCAGTGTCATCTTAAATGATATATATGAATGTTAATTATGGTAATTAAGTATCATTTTTACAATCTAGTAGTAAAGGTTTTAAGACACTAACATGAGAATTGAGTGTTTTATAAGCAGCTAAAAATATGAATTTGTTATATTTGTATAAATTATTATGTAAAAGCATGCTTCATAGTGTTTATGCAGTGTCATCTTAAATGAAATATATGAATGTTTATAATGGTAAATAAGAATTATTTGCTTAATATAATGATCAGGGTTTTTTGAAACTAATTTTATGTTATACTACTATTAATTGACTATAGATTACATTCTATATTCATTTCACATACATTGCATAAAACCATTATTATTATCAGAATCTTCTAGTCCATTGTTTAATGTAAGATGTTGATACTTTCCCAAGTTGTAGGAATGTGAATTTCCGTCTCGGCATGCATCAAGTGATCTGCTGCACTACCATCTGAAAAATTGTAGTCGGTTAAATATGTATAATAGTTGTAGGATAAAATGTCACTAATACATTCCATAATTAAAACGAAAATCTTTATATTACAACTAGTACCGGAATACACTGAGCAATTCAGAAATGGAAATAGTCAAAGAAAAACTAACACACAAACTTCATTCTTATTACAACATTTGTGAAAGCAGTTTGCAGTTGAAACTTAAATACTAATACACATGTAAAACTGCAAATAGATATGAAATATAAATATATAACAGATGATAAGATATAATAGTTTTGATAAGACAAAAAAGATCGTACATATCTACTATAATGTTTTGTTGGATTTGAATGTAAAATAAGTGTTTATAAAGAATACACTTGTACAATAACTTAAACTTGCTGTTTTTTTAATAGACTGTGACATAATCGTACCTCAAAAATAATACTGATTTGAACATAAAAATATCGAATCATTATTGAATAAAAGTACCGTAAAGCATATGATAAAACTAGACGATTTAAATTACAATACTTTGGATTATGGTTTAATGAAAACCTAATTATGAAAAAAACGCAGAAATAATAAAAAAAGATTTTTAAAACTGAGGCATATTTTAAGAATGAAAATTAAAAGATCATTTTGATTACCAATACTATATTCATATTTTTCACAAATTTCAATTGATACACTACTATTAATTTACTATCAATTACATTTTATATTCATTACAAGTACATTGCATAAAATCATTATTATTATCAGAATCTTCAAGTCCATGTTCAATGTGGGATGTTGAAACTTTCCCAAATTCCGAAAATGTTAATAAATGTCTCAGCATGCCTTGTGTGATCTACTATTATACTGCCATCTAAAAAAAAAATAGTCATTTAAATATGTATAATGGTTGGAGAAATTATAATAATGATGATTGATGAGCAAAAAAAGATAAGATAATAAAAATCTACCAGAGTGTTGTGTTGAATTTTAATGAAAAAAAAATATATAAAAAAAATATACTTGTACAATAACTTAAACTTGCTGATTTTTAATATGAAAAAAATATAAATTTGTAATATTTGTATTAATTTTTATGTAAAACCATGCTTCCTACTGTTTATGAAGTATCAGCTTCAATGAAATATATGAATATTAATAATGAATAAATAAGAATCATTTTTACAATCTAGTATTAAAGGTTTTAAGACACTAACATGAGAATTGAGTGTTTTATAAGCAGCAAAAAATATGAATTTGTAATATTTGTATAAATAATAATGAAAGAGCATGCTTCATAGTGTATATGCAGTGTCAGCCTCAATGAAATATATGAATGTTAATAATGGTAAATAAGAAGCATTTTTACAATCTAGTAGTAAAGGTTTTAAGACACTAACATGAGAATTGAATGTTTTATAAGCAGCTAAAAATATGAATTTGTAATATTTGTATAAATTATTATGTAAATGCATGCTTCATAGTGTTTATGCAGTGTCATCTTAAATGATATATATGAATGTTAATTATGGTAATTAAGTATCATTTTTACAATCTAGTAGTAAAGGTTTTAAGACACTAACATGAGAATTGAGTGTTTTATAAGCAGCTAAAAATATGAATTTGTTATATTTGTATAAATTATTATGTAAAAGCATGCTTCATAGTGTTTATGCAGTGTCATCTTAAATGATATATATGAATGTTAATTATGGTAATTAAGTATCATTTTTACAATCTAGTAGTAAAGGTTTTAAGACACTAACATGAGAATTGAGTGTTTTATAAGCAGCTAAAAATATGAATTTGTTATATTTGTATAAATTATTATGTAAAAGCATGCTTCATAGTGTTTATGCAGTGTCATCTTAAATGAAATATATGAATGTTTATAATGGTAAATAAGAATTATTTGCTTAATATAATGATCAGGGTTTTTTGAAACTAATTTTATGTTATACTACTATTAATTGACTATAGATTACATTCTATATTCATTTCACATACATTGCATAAAACCATTATTATTATCAGAATCTTCTAGTCCATTGTTTAATGTAAGATGTTGATACTTTCCCAAGTTGTAGGAATGTGAATTTCCGTCTCGGCATGCATCAAGTGATCTGCTGCACTACCATCTGAAAAATTGTAGTCGGTTAAATATGTATAATAGTTGTAGGATAAAATGTCACTAATACATTCCATAATTAAAACGAAAATCTTTATATTACAACTAGTACCGGAATACACTGAGCAATTCAGAAATGGAAATAGTCAAAGAAAAACTAACACACAAACTTCATTCTTATTACAACATTTGTGAAAGCAGTTTGCAGTTGAAACTTAAATACTAATACACATGTAAAACTGCAAATAGATATGAAATATAAATATATAACAGATGATAAGATATAATAGTTTTGATAAGACAAAAAAGATCGTACATATCTACTATAATGTTTTGTTGGATTTGAATGTAAAATAAGTGTTTATAAAGAATACACTTGTACAATAACTTAAACTTGCTGTTTTTTTAATAGACTGTGACATAATCGTACCTCAAAAATAATACTGATTTGAACATAAAAATATCGAATCATTATTGAATAAAAGTACCGTAAAGCATATGATAAAACTAGACGATTTAAATTACAATACTTTGGATTATGGTTTAATGAAAACCTAATTATGAAAAAAACGCAGAAATAATAAAAAAAGATTTTTAAAACTGAGGCATATTTTAAGAATGAAAATTAAAAGATCATTTTGATTACCAATACTATATTCATATTTTTCACAAATTTCAATTGATACACTACTATTAATTTACTATCAATTACATTTTATATTCATTACAAGTACATTGCATAAAATCATTATTATTATCAGAATCTTCAAGTCCATGTTCAATGTGGGATGTTGAAACTTTCCCAAATTCCGAAAATGTTAATAAATGTCTCAGCATGCCTTGTGTGATCTACTATTATACTGCCATCTAAAAAAAAAAAAGTCATTTAAATATGTATAATAATTGGAGAAATTATAATAATGATGATTGATGAGCAAAAAAAGATAAGATAATAAAAATCTACCAGAGTGTTGTGTTGAATTTTAATGAAAAAAAAATATATAAAAAAAATATACTTGTACAATAACTTAAACTTGCTGATTTTTAATATGAAAAAAATATAAATTTGTAATATTTGTATTAATTTTTATGTAAAACCATGCTTCCTACTGTTTATGAAGTATCAGCTTCAATGAAATATATGAATATTAATAATGAATAAATAAGAATCATTTTTACAATCTAGTATTAAAGGTTTTAAGACACTAACATGAGAATTGAGTGTTTTATAAGCAGCAAAAAATATGTATTTGTAATATTTGTATAAATAATAATGAAAGAGCATGCTTCATAGTGTATATGCAGTGTCAGCCTCAATGAAATATATGAATGTTAATAATGGTAAATAAGAAGCATTTTTACAATCTAGTAGTAAAGGTTTTAAGACACTAACATGAGAATTGAATGTTTTATAAGCAGCTAAAAATATGAATTTGTAATATTTGTATAAATTATTATGTAAAAGCATGCTTCATAGTGTTTATGCAGTGTCAGCCTCAATGAAATATATGAATGTTAATAATGGTAAATAAGAAGCATTTTTACAATCTAGTAGTAAAGGTTTTAAGACACTAACATGAGAATTGAATGTTTTATAAGCAGCTAAAAATATGAATTTGTAATATTTGTATAAATTATTATGTAAATGCATGCTTCATAGTGTTTATGCAGTGTCATCTTAAATGATATATATGAATGTTAATTATGGTAATTAAGTATCATTTTTACAATCTAGTAGTAAAGGTTTTAAGACACTAACATGAGAATTGAGTGTTTTATAAGCAGCTAAAAATATGAATTTGTTATATTTGTATAAATTATTATGTAAAAGCATGCTTCATAGTGTTTATGCAGTGTCATCTTAAATGATATATATGAATGTTAATTATGGTAATTAAGTATCATTTTTACAATCTAGTAGTAAAGGTTTTAAGACACTAACATGAGAATTGAGTGTTTTATAAGCAGCTAAAAATATGAATTTGTTATATTTGTATAAATTATTATGTAAAAGCATGCTTCATAGTGTTTATGCAGTGTCATCTTAAATGAAATATATGAATGTTTATAATGGTAAATAAGAATTATTTGCTTAATATAATGATCAGGGTTTTTTGAAACTAATTTTATGTTATACTACTATTAATTGACTATAGATTACATTCTATATTCATTTCACATACATTGCATAAAACCATTATTATTATCAGAATCTTCTAGTCCATTGTTTAATGTAAGATGTTGATACTTTCCCAAGTTGTAGGAATGTGAATTTCCGTCTCGGCATGCATCAAGTGATCTGCTGTACTACCATCTGAAAAATTGTAGTCGGTTAAATATGTATAATAGTTGTAGGATAAAATGTCACTAATACATTCCATAATTAAAACGAAAATCTTTATATTACAACTAGTACCGGAATACACTGAGCAATTCAGAAATGGAAATAGTCAAAGAAAAACCAACACACAAACTTCATTCTTATTACAACATTTGTGAAAGCAGTTTGCAGTTGAAACTTAAATACTAATACACATGTAAAACTGCAAATAGATATGAAATATAAATATATAACAGATGATAAGATATAATAGTTTTGATAAGACAAAAAAGATCGTACATATCTACTATAATGTTTTGTTGGATTTGAATGTAAAATAAGTGTTTATAAAGAATACACTTGTACAATAACTTAAACTTGCTGTTTTTTTAATAGACTGTGACATAATCGTACCTCAAAAATAATACTGATTTGAACATAAAAATATCGAATCATTATTGAATAAAAGTACCGTAAAGCATATGATAAAACTAGACGATTTAAATTACAATACTTTGGATTATGGTTTAATGAAAACCTAATTATGAAAAAAACGCAGAAATAATAAAAAAAGATTTTTAAAACTGAGGCATATTTTAAGAATGAAAATTAAAAGCTCATTTTGATTACCAATACTATATTCATATTTTTCACAAATTTCAATTGATACACTACTATTAATTTACTATCAATTACATTTTATATTCATTACAAGTACATTGCATAAAATCATTATTATTATCAGAATCTTCAAGTCCATGTTCAATGTGGGATGTTGAAACTTTCCCAAATTCCGAAAATGTTAATAAATGTCTCAGCATGCCTTGTGTGATCTACTATTATACTGCCATCTAAAAAAAAAAAAGTCATTTAAATATGTATAATAATTGGAGAAATTATAATAATGATGATTGATGAGCAAAAAAAGATAAGATAATAAAAATCTACCAGAGTGTTGTGTTGAATTTTAATGAAAAAAAAATATATAAAAAAAATATACTTGTACAATAACTTAAACTTGCTGATTTTTAATATGAAAAAAATATAAATTTGTAATATTTGTATTAATTTTTATGTAAAACCATGCTCCCTACTGTTTATGAAGTATCAGCTTCAATGAAATATATGAATATTAATAATGAATAAATAAGAATCATTTTTACAATCTAGTATTAAAGGTTTTAAGACACTAACATGAGAATTGAGTGTTTTATAAGCAGCAAAAAATATGTATTTGTAATATTTGTATAAATAATAATGAAAGAGCATGCTTCATAGTGTATATGCAGTGTCAGCCTCAATGAAATATATGAATGTTAATAATGGTAAATAAGAAGCATTTTTACAATCTAGTAGTAAAGGTTTTAAGACACTAACATGAGAATTGAATGTTTTATAAGCAGCTAAAAATATGAATTTGTAATATTTGTATAAATTATTATGTAAATGCATGCTTCATAGTGTTTATGCAGTGTCATCTTAAATGATATATATGAATGTTAATTATGGTAATTAAGTATCATTTTTACAATCTAGTAGTAAAGGTTTTAAGACACTAACATGAGAATTGAGTGTTTTATAAGCAGCTAAAAATATGAATTTGTTATATTTGTATAAATTATTATGTAAAAGCATGCTTCATAGTGTTTATGCAGTGTCATCTTAAATGATATATATGAATGTTAATTATGGTAATTAAGTATCATTTTTACAATCTAGTAGTAAAGGTTTTAAGACACTAACATGAGAATTGAGTGTTTTATAAGCAGCTAAAAATATGAATTTGTTATATTTGTATAAATTATTATGTAAAAGCATGCTTCATAGTGTTTATGCAGTGTCATCTTAAATGAAATATATGAATGTTTATAATGGTAAATAAGAATTATTTGCTTAATATAATGATCAGGGTTTTTTGAAACTAATTTTATGTTATACTACTATTAATTGACTATAGATTACATTCTATATTCATTTCACATACATTGCATAAAACCATTATTATTATCAGAATCTTCTAGTCCATTGTTTAATGTAAGATGTTGATACTTTCCCAAGTTGTAGGAATGTGAATTTCCGTCTCGGCATGCATCAAGTGATCTGCTGTACTACCATCTGAAAAATTGTAGTCGGTTAAATATGTATAATAGTTGTAGGATAAAATGTCACTAATACATTCCATAATTAAAACGAAAATCTTTATATTACAACTAGTACCGGAATACACTGAGCAATTCAGAAATGGAAATAGTCAAAGAAAAACTAACACACAAACTTCATTCTTATTACAACATTTGTGAAAGCAGTTTGCAGTTGAAACTTAAATACTAATACACATGTAAAACTGCAAATAGATATGAAATATAAATATATAACAGATGATAAGATATAATAGTTTTGATAAGACAAAAAAGATCGTACATATCTACTATAATGTTTTGTTGGATTTGAATGTAAAATAAGTGTTTATAAAGAATACACTTGTACAATAACTTAAACTTGCTGTTTTTTTAATAGACTGTGACATAATCGTACCTCAAAAATAATACTGATTTGAACATAAAAATATCGAATCATTATTGAATAAAAGTACCGTAAAGCATATGATAAAACTAGACGATTTAAATTACAATACTTTGGATTATGGTTTAATGAAAACCTAATTATGAAAAAAACGCAGAAATAATAAAAAAAGATTTTTAAAACTGAGGCATATTTTAAGAATGAAAATTAAAAGATCATTTTGATTACCAATACTATATTCATATTTTTCACAAATTTCAATTGATACACTACTATTAATTTACTATCAATTACATTTTATATTCATTACAAGTACATTGCATAAAATCATTATTATTATCAGAATCTTCAAGTCCATGTTCAATGTGGGATGTTGAAACTTTCCCAAATTCCGAAAATGTTAATAAATGTCTCAGCATGCCTTGTGTGATCTACTATTATACTGCCATCTAAAAAAAAAAAAGTCATTTAAATATGTATAATAATTGGAGAAATTATAATAATGATGATTGATGAGCAAAAAAAGATAAGATAATAAAAATCTACCAGAGTGTTGTGTTGAATTTTAATGAAAAAAAAATATATAAAAAAAATATACTTGTACAATAACTTAAACTTGCTGATTTTTAATATGAAAAAAATATAAATTTGTAATATTTGTATTAATTTTTATGTAAAACCATGCTTCCTACTGTTTATGAAGTATCAGCTTCAATGAAATATATGAATATTAATAATGAATAAATAAGAATCATTTTTACAATCTAGTATTAAAGGTTTTAAGACACTAACATGAGAATTGAGTGTTTTATAAGCAGCAAAAAATATGAATTTGTAATATTTGTATAAATAATAATGAAAGAGCATGCTTCATAGTGTATATGCAGTGTCAGCCTCAATGAAATATATGAATGTTAATAATGGTAAATAAGAAGCATTTTTACAATCTAGTAGTAAAGGTTTTAAGACACTAACATGAGAATTGAATGTTTTATAAGCAGCTAAAAATATGAATTTGTAATATTTGTATAAATTATTATGTAAATGCATGCTTCATAGTGTTTATGCAGTGTCATCTTAAATGATATATATGAATGTTAATTATGGTAATTAAGTATCATTTTTACAATCTAGTAGTAAAGGTTTTAAGACACTAACATGAGAATTGAGTGTTTTATAAGCAGCTAAAAATATGAATTTGTTATATTTGTATAAATTATTATGTAAAAGCATGCTTCATAGTGTTTATGCAGTGTCATCTTAAATGAAATATATGAATGTTTATAATGGTAAATAAGAATTATTTGCTTAATATAATGATCAGGGTTTTTTGAAACTAATTTTATGTTATACTACTATTAATTGACTATAGATTACATTCTATATTCATTTCACATACATTGCATAAAACCATTATTATTATCAGAATCTTCTAGTCCATTGTTTAATGTAAGATGTTGATACTTTCCCAAGTTGTAGGAATGTGAATTTCCGTCTCGGCATGCATCAAGTGATCTGCTGTACTACCATCTGAAAAATTGTAGTCGGTTAAATATGTATAATAGTTGTAGGATAAAATGTCACTAATACATTCCATAATTAAAACGAAAATCTTTATATTACAACTAGTACCGGAATACACTGAGCAATTCAGAAATGGAAATAGTCAAAGAAAAACTAACACACAAACTTCATTCTTATTACAACATTTGTGAAAGCAGTTTGCAGTTGAAACTTAAATACTAATACACATGTAAAACTGCAAATAGATATGAAATATAAATATATAACAGATGATAAGATATAATAGTTTTGATAAGACAAAAAAGATCGTACATATCTACTATAATGTTTTGTTGGATTTGAATGTAAAATAAGTGTTTATAAAGAATACACTTGTACAATAACTTAAACTTGCTGTTTTTTTAATAGACTGTGACATAATCGTACCTCAAAAATAATACTGATTTGAACATAAAAATATCGAATCATTATTGAATAAAAGTACCGTAAAGCATATGATAAAACTAGACGATTTAAATTACAATACTTTGGATTATGGTTTAATGAAAACCTAATTATGAAAAAAACGCAGAAATAATAAAAAAAGATTTTTAAAACTGAGGCATATTTTAAGAATGAAAATTAAAAGATCATTTTGATTACCAATACTATATTCATATCATAGGCGTGCGCAGACTCCGGTTTCAGGGGCAGCAAGAGATTAATTCGGCCCATTCTTCAAATTCATTATTAAACCCAGCCCATAGTTTTACTATTCTTGCTATTGGGTATCAAAATTAAAGTTGCATTGTTTTTTTTGGATAAACAGTTGTACAGTAAGGTACTAAGCCACTTAAGGTGTAACTTTTCCACAAGCCTATAGTTAATAATATTATTTATAATATGATAAAATAAACAAACATTAATAATAATATAAAGTATATATTTAAAAAATAATAATTAAAGTAATAACATATGGTTGTAAAGAAAACAATAAAACCTCTTATTAATTTATATATATTTATATAAATATACATTTTTTTCACAAACTTATAATACTAATCTACGCTCTATAGGTAATAAATTTTTAAATTCATCAATTACACTCTCAATATTTACAGAAGAAGTTAATTCTTGTTCAACAAATAGAAACAATAATGCATTTAGTCTATCTTGTGTCATGGTAGATCTAAGTTTGCTTTTAACAATGGTAAGTTTAGAAAAACTCCTCTCGCAACCACAACTCGTGACGGGGATAATAACAAACATTTTTAAACACAGAAAAAAATTATTAAAAATATTTGATCGATCACATTTGTTTAACCAATCAAGCCACTTATAAACAGAACCAGAGCAAGTACCTTTAGGAGTATCTTCTAATTGTTTCAAAAGGGTTATCTCAGAAATTAATGATTCTTTAGAAATATGGAAATATTTATTCAATAGGTCAAATTCTGTGTTATAATTTTCCATTTTAATATCCAAATTCACAAGATTACCTATTATATTTATTATGTCTAATGTTTCTTGCTTAAATCTTAAGTCCAGTCCATTTATTAATGTATCTAAAGTTGTATTGTAAACATTCACTCTCATTTCATCAAACTTAGTTTTAAAAATATGCTGTGTTTGGGTAGCATTATCAATTTTTTTAGATATTTTCCTATTTTTAATAGGAGGTATAATAATATTATGATTAATACAAACATTTTCTGTATTTTTAAAAATTAATTCAAATTCATCATATGAATCTCTGATTGAAATTAGTGAAGACTTAAGAGATTGAATATGTTTAACTGCAGATAAAAGATCTAACTTTGGAGTTTGTAATGAAGAACTCACTTTTAAAACTAGTTGTAAAATAGGTTGCATCATATTCATACAAAAAATAAAATTGAATGATTTGATTTGACTTTTAAGTCCTAAGCCCTTCATTTTTACATCTGGCAGCAAACTCTTTTTTGTTATTTCGTCTAACGCTTTTAATAATGCTCTATAGTTATGTTTAATAGCATTTACTGCCTCTGAGCGACATGCCCACCTTGTTGTTGAGCATGACTTTAACGTTTGAAGATTAGACCCATGTTCTTTAGCTATATTTTCAAAAATAGCATGTCGAGTAGGGCTGCCTTCAATGAAAGAGTATAAAAATTGAACAGATCCTAAAAAGTTAAATACTACTTGATTTTTGTTACTTGTATTACTTGTGATTGAATCAATTAATGACAAATTTAAGCAGTGTGCATAGCAATGTACATACAAAATGTTTGCATTCATCTCTTTGAATTTTCTTTGTACCCCACCTATATTACCAGACATTGTAGAGGCCCCATCAAAACACACAGCAATTATTGATGACCAACCTATACCAAATTTGGAATGTATAATATTACTTATAGCTGTGAATATAGATTCAGCATTAACAGAAACTAACCGTACTAAATCGAGAAAAGTTTCAACAGGTCTATTCATTTGATCATCAAAATATCGTATAACGATTGAAAGTTGCTCATGATGACCAACATCACTAGTTTCATCGGCTAAGATTGAAACATATACATTTTGTAAATCTGCTTTTACTTTTTTAATAAGAACATTATGTATGGAACTAATTAGGTCGTTTTGGATTCTATTACTGGTATATTTTGCATTTTTTGGGCCATTTTCAAAGTGTTCTTTCAAAACTATTTCATATTTAGCAAAAGTATTAACTATTTCTTTGAATAAACCCTTTTGATTACTTTTTTCTCCTTCATCATGACCTCTAAAAGGCCTTCCTCCTTTAACAAGACACAAAGTTATATCTATCAAACGCTTCATAATTTTTCTATTGTGCAAACGATCACTTTCACATTTGGAAATATATTCTTTTCTACTTATATCTATTTGTTGATCAATAGAAGTAGTATTTAAGTAATCAGCCATTGCTTGGGTACTAAAAATATGGGATTTAGTAATTTGATGTTTATTAAAACGATTAATACCTCTATACCAACTACAGAAACCAGTTTTAGAAAATGCATCATCTAATTGACTGCTGTTTAAATTATTACCCTTAAAGATCCTACATGGAAAACAAAATGCTAGGTCTTTAGATGGACTATATTCTAACCATACATATTTTTCAAACCAGGATTTTTGAAACGATCTTTCTGATGTTCCTTGCATTGTTTTTGGATAAGATTCCATGATTGGGCGGTATGGACCAGCTCTTATTCGATTTCTGAGTTCAAGACGATTCACTGGAAGTTGGTTTATCGGATCATTATTATGTACAGGTACTAAAATACATAATCAGTTTATTATTGCATAATAGTTTATAATAATATAAATAATATAAAAAAAGGATAAATTATGTTATATGAAATAATTTAATGCCATTTTCGTCGATTTTATCAATTATATCTAATAAAAATAATAAAATGCAGTAATTTCTAAATTTCTAATAAAAAAATAAAAATTGATTTTACTTTTTACATTTAAAAGTTAAGTATAGGAGGTACATAGTACATACTACCTAACAATGTAAGTGTTGTTGTCACATTTTAGAAATTAAATTTAACAATTATTTGATCAAGACTATTTTTTAATATTTACTTAATTAATAATTTGTTAATATTTATTATTTTAATAACTTACCAATACTATCATTGGATACACTTGAATCAATTTTATCTGCCATAATAAGATTTGTTACATTGGACATAGTTTTCAGTGATGTATCAACTAATTGGAAAATTATTTAAATACAGTAATGTAACTGTAAGGATATGGAACAAGTACTTAATTACAATTTTATTAAATTTAACAATAATTTGATTAGGTATGAATTTAACTATTTAAGACCATTTTATAAAGCTTACCTACTTAACTAATAATTTGTTAATATTATATTCATAACTTACCAAACATATCATTTGATAAACTTGAATAGATTTTTTCGACTGTAACAAGATCTTTTATTTCATTTAAAACTAAAACCATAAAATATAAATAAATAAAAATATTTAATTATACTATGATAGAGTTAAATACTTATAATAAAACTATTGACCTATAATTTTAATAAGTCAGTGGATAAAACTTACCGATTCTATCATTGGATTGCCCAACAGCATTGGTGTCAGATTTCAATGTACTTGGCGTATTTGAAAGTTTTGAATTTTTTGAAAACATGTCCTTTAACTTATAACATTTATCGCTCGCATTCAAAAGCAACAATCTTTTCTTTTCACGGGCTTTTTCAGCTCCGCCCTTTCGTTTACCGGACATGACACAACAGTAATGTTACAACTTACTAGTTACTACTATTATAGTCTTATAATAATGTAGGACAATTGTAGGTATTGAGCAATGAGCACGTCGCACGTCGAAAAATATTAAGATGTGCGAGTGCAACTCCAATAGTCCAATTACGTAATTGCTAATCGCTATTTAATATCGTCTATCATTAATGTTGTGGCGGGCCAGCATTGTCATGGCATATTAGTGTACGATATTACGATAACGTTAAAAACCAAGTTTATTTTTAGATTTGTTGACCATAAAATATGATAATAATATTTACGATTAAAAATCATGGCTATTTCTTTTTATAGTAGACAGGTCTATTAGTTTTATACTGATAAATTCTATATCATAAAATATTCATATCTATACTTGACCAAAAAAAAAAAAAAATCATTTGTGGAAATATAATTTTACCAAGGCCCATTATTTAATATTTGCCGGCCCCAGTAGCCCCAAATAAAGTCCAGGGGCAGCATATGCTGCCTCTGCTGCCCCCGTGCGCACGCCTATGATTCATATTTTTCACAAATTTCAATTGATACACTACTATTAATTTACTATCAATTACATTTTATATTCATTACAAGTACATTGCATAAAATCATTATTATTATCAGAATCTTCAAGTCCATGTTCAATGTGGGATGTTGAAACTTTCCCAAATTCCGAAAATGTTAATAAATGTCTCAGCATGCCTTGTGTGATCTACTATTATACTGCCATCTAAAAAAAAAAAAGTCATTTAAATATGTATAATAATTGGAGAAATTATAATAATGATGATTGATGAGCAAAAAAAGATAAGATAATAAAAATCTACCAGAGTGTTGTGTTGAATTTTAATGAAAAAAAAATATATAAAAAAAATATACTTGTACAATAACTTAAACTTGCTGATTTTTAATATGAAAAAAATATAAATTTGTAATATTTGTATTAATTTTTATGTAAAACCATGCTTCCTACTGTTTATGAAGTATCAGCTTCAATGCAATACATGAATGTTAATAATGGTAAATAAGAATCATTTTTACAATCTAGTAGTAAAGGTTTTAAGACACTAACATGAGAATTGAGTGTTTTATAAGCAGCTAAAAATATGAATTTGTTATATTTGTATAAATTATTATGTAAAAGCATGCTTCATAGTGTTTATGCAGTGTCATCTTAAATGATATATATGAATGTTAATTATGGTAATTAAGTATCATTTTTACAATCTAGTAGTAAAGGTTTTAAGACACTAACATGAGAATTGAGTGTTTTATAAGCAGCTAAAAATATGAATTTGTTATATTTGTATAAATTATTATGTAAAAGCATGCTTCATAGTGTTTATGCAGTGTCATCTTAAATGAAATATATGAATGTTTATAATGGTAAATAAGAATTATTTGCTTAATATAATGATCAGGGTTTTTTGAAACTAATTTTATGTTATACTACTATTAATTGACTATAGATTACATTCTATATTCATTTCACATACATTGCATAAAACCATTATTATTATCAGAATCTTCTAGTCCATTGTTTAATGTAAGATGTTGATACTTTCCCAAGTTGTAGGAATGTGAATTTCCGTCTCGGCATGCATCAAGTGATCTGCTGTACTACCATCTGAAAAATTGTAGTCGGTTAAATATGTATAATAGTTGTAGGATAAAATGTCACTAATACATTCCATAATTAAAACGAAAATCTTTATATTACAACTAGTACCGGAATACACTGAGCAATTCAGAAATGGAAATAGTCAAAGAAAAACCAACACACAAACTTCATTCTTATTACAACATTTGTGAAAGCAGTTTGCAGTTGAAACTTAAATACTAATACACATGTAAAACTGCAAATAGATATGAAATATAAATATATAACAGATGATAAGATATAATAGTTTTGATAAGACAAAAAAGATCGTACATATCTACTATAATGTTTTGTTGGATTTGAATGTAAAATAAGTGTTTATAAAGAATACACTTGTACAATAACTTAAACTTGCTGTTTTTTTAATAGACTGTGACATAATCGTACCTCAAAAATAATACTGATTTGAACATAAAAATATCGAATCATTATTGAATAAAAGTACCGTAAAGCATATGATAAAACTAGACGATTTAAATTACAATACTTTGGATTATGGTTTAATGAAAACCTAATTATGAAAAAAACGCAGAAATAATAAAAAAAGATTTTTAAAACTGAGGCATATTTTAAGAATGAAAATTAAAAGCTCATTTTGATTACCAATACTATATTCATATTTTTCACAAATTTCAATTGATACACTACTATTAATTTACTATCAATTACATTTTATATTCATTACAAGTACATTGCATAAAATCATTATTATTATCAGAATCTTCAAGTCCATGTTCAATGTGGGATGTTGAAACTTTCCCAAATTCCGAAAATGTTAATAAATGTCTCAGCATGCCTTGTGTGATCTACTATTATACTGCCATCTAAAAAAAAAAAAGTCATTTAAATATGTATAATGGTTGGAGAAATTATAATAATGATGATTGATGAGCAAAAAAAGATAAGATAATAAAAATCTACCAGAGTGTTGTGTTGAATTTTAATGAAAAAAAAATATATAAAAAAAATATACTTGTACAATAACTTAAACTTGCTGATTTTTAATATGAAAAAAATATAAATTTGTAATATTTGTATTAATTTTTATGTAAAACCATGCTTCCTACTGTTTATGAAGTATCAGCTTCAATGAAATATATGAATATTAATAATGAATAAATAAGAATCATTTTTACAATCTAGTATTAAAGGTTTTAAGACACTAACATGAGAATTGAGTGTTTTATAAGCAGCAAAAAATATGTATTTGTAATATTTGTATAAATAATAATGAAAGAGCATGCTTCATAGTGTATATGCAGTGTCAGCCTCAATGAAATATATGAATGTTAATAATGGTAAATAAGAAGCATTTTTACAATCTAGTAGTAAAGGTTTTAAGACACTAACATGAGAATTGAATGTTTTATAAGCAGCTAAAAATATGAATTTGTAATATTTGTATAAATTATTATGTAAAAGCATGCTTCATAGTGTTTATGCAGTGTCAGCCTCAATGAAATATATGAATGTTAATAATGGTAAATAAGAAGCATTTTTACAATCTAGTAGTAAAGGTTTTAAGACACTAACATGAGAATTGAATGTTTTATAAGCAGCTAAAAATATGAATTTGTAATATTTGTATAAATTATTATGTAAATGCATGCTTCATAGTGTTTATGCAGTGTCATCTTAAATGATATATATGAATGTTAATTATGGTAATTAAGTATCATTTTTACAAACTAGTAGTAAAGGTTTTAAGACACTAACATGAGAATTGAGTGTTTTATAAGCAGCTAAAAATATGAATTTGTTATATTTGTATAAATTATTATGTAAAAGCATGCTTCATAGTGTTTATGCAGTGTCATCTTAAATGATATATATGAATGTTAATTATGGTAATTAAGTATCATTTTAAAATCTAGTAGTAAAGGTTTTAAGACACTAACATGAGAATTGAGTGTTTTATAAGCAGCTAAAAATATGAATTTGTTATATTTGTATAAATTATTATGTAAAAGCATGCTTCATAGTGTTTATGCAGTGTCATCTTAAATGATATATATGAATGTTAATTATGGTAATTAAGTATCATTTTTACAATCTAGTAGTAAAGGTTTTAAGACACTAACATGAGAATTGAGTGTTTTATAAGCAGCTAAAAATATGAATTTGTTATATTTGTATAAATTATTATGTAAAAGCATGCTTCATAGTGTTTATGCAGTGCCATCTTAAATGAAATATATGAATGTTTATAATGGTAAATAAGAATTATTTGCTGAATATAATGATCAGGGTTTTTTGAAACTAATTTTATGTTATACTACTATTAATTGACTATAGATTACATTCTATATTCATTTCACATACATTGCATAAAACCATTATTATTATCAGAATCTTCTAGTCCATTGTTTAATGTAAGATGTTGATACTTTCCCAAGTTGTAGGAATGTGAATTTCCGTCTCGGCATGCATCAAGTGATCTGCTGTACTACCATCTGAAAAATTGTAGTCGGTTAAATATGTATAATAGTTGTAGGATAAAATGTCACTAATACATTCCATAATTAAAACGAAAATCTTTATATTACAACTAGTACCGGAATACACTGAGCAATTCAGAAATGGAAATAGTCAAAGAAAAACTAACACACAAACTTCATTCTTATTACAACATTTGTGAAAGCAGTTTGCAGTTGAAACTTAAATACTAATACACATGTAAAACTGCAAATAGATATGAAATATAAATATATAACAGATGATAAGATATAATAGTTTTGATAAGACAAAAAAGATCGTACATATCTACTATAATGTTTTGTTGGATTTGAATGTAAAATAAGTGTTTATAAAGAATACACTTGTACAATAACTTAAACTTGCTGTTTTTTTAATAGACTGTGACATAATCGTACCTCAAAAATAATACTGATTTGAACATAAAAATATCGAATCATTATTGAATAAAAGTACCGTAAAGCATATGATAAAACTAGACGATTTAAATTACAATACTTTGGATTATGGTTTAATGAAAACCTAATTATGAAAAAAACGCAGAAATAATAAAAAAAGATTTTTAAAACTGAGGCATATTTTAAGAATGAAAATTAAAAGCTCATTTTGATTACCAATACTATATTCATATTTTTCACAAATTTCAATTGATACACTACTATTAATTTACTATCAATTACATTTTATATTCATTACAAGTACATTGCATAAAATCATTATTATTATCAGAATCTTCAAGTCCATGTTCAATGTGGGATGTTGAAACTTTCCCAAATTCCGAAAATGTTAATAAATGTCTCAGCATGCCTTGTGTGATCTACTATTATACTGCCATCTAAAAAAAAAAAAGTCATTTAAATATGTATAATGGTTGGAGAAATTATAATAATGATGATTGATGAGCAAAAAAAGATAAGATAATAAAAATCTACCAGAGTGTTGTGTTGAATTTTAATGAAAAAAAAATATATAAAAAAAATATACTTGTACAATAACTTAAACTTGCTGATTTTTAATATGAAAAAAATATAAATTTGTAATATTTGTATTAATTTTTATGTAAAACCATGCTTCCTACTGTTTATGAAGTATCAGCTTCAATGAAATATATGAATATTAATAATGAATAAATAAGAATCATTTTTACAATCTAGTATTAAAGGTTTTAAGACACTAACATGAGAATTGAGTGTTTTATAAGCAGCAAAAAATATGAATTTGTAATATTTGTATAAATAATAATGAAAGAGCATGCTTCATAGTGTATATGCAGTGTCAGCCTCAATGAAATATATGAATGTTAATAATGGTAAATAAGAAGCATTTTTACAATCTAGTAGTAAAGGTTTTAAGACACTAACATGAGAATTGAATGTTTTATAAGCAGCTAAAAATATGAATTTGTAATATTTGTATAAATTATTATGTAAATGCATGCTTCATAGTGTTTATGCAGTGTCATCTTAAATGATATATATGAATGTTAATTATGGTAATTAAGTATCATTTTTACAATCTAGTAGTAAAGGTTTTAAGACACTAACATGAGAATTGAGTGTTTTATAAGCAGCTAAAAATATGAATTTGTTATATTTGTATAAATTATTATGTAAAAGCATGCTTCATAGTGTTTATGCAGTGTCATCTTAAATGATATATATGAATGTTAATTATGGTAATTAAGTATCATTTTTACAATCTAGTAGTAAAGGTTTTAAGACACTAACATGAGAATTGAGTGTTTTATAAGCAGCTAAAAATATGAATTTGTTATATTTGTATAAATTATTATGTAAATGCATGCTTCATAGTGTTTATGCAGTGTCATCTTAAATGATATATATGAATGTTAATTATGGTAATTAAGTATCATTTTTACAATCTAGTAGTAAAGGTTTTAAGACACTAACATGAGAATTGAGTGTTTTATAAGCAGCTAAAAATATGAATTTGTTATATTTGTATAAATTATTATGTAAAAGCATGCTTCATAGTGTTTATGCAGTGTCATCTTAAATGATATATATGAATGTTAATTATGGTAATTAAGTATCATTTTTACAATCTAGTAGTAAAGGTTTTAAGACACTAACATGAGAATTGAGTGTTTTATAAGCAGCTAAAAATATGAATTTGTTATATTTGTATAAATTATTATGTAAAAGCATGCTTCATAGTGTTTATGCAGTGTCATCTTAAATGAAATATATGAATGTTTATAATGGTAAATAAGAATTATTTGCTTAATATAATGATCAGGGTTTTTTGAAACTAATTTTATGTTATACTACTATTAATTGACTATCGATTACATTCTATATTCATTTCACATACATTGCATAAAACCATTATTATTATCAGAATCTTCTAGTCCATTGTTTAATGTAAGATGTTGATACTTTCCCAAGTTGTAGGAATGTGAATTTCCATCTCGGCATGCATCAAGTGATCTGCTGTACTACCATCTGAAAAATTGTAGTCGGTTAAATATGTATAATAGTTGTAGGATAAAATGTCACTAATACATTCCATAATTAAAACGAAAATCTTTATATTACAACTAGTACCGGAATACACTGAGCAATTCAGAAATGGAAATAGTCAAAGAAAAACTAACACACAAACTTCATTCTTATTACAACATTTGTGAAAGCAGTTTGCAGTTGAAACTTAAATACTAATACACATGTAAAACTGCAAATAGATATGAAATATAAATATATAACAGATGATAAGATATAATAGTTTTGATAAGACAAAAAAGATCGTACATATCTACTATAATGTTTTGTTGGATTTGAATGTAAAATAAGTGTTTATAAAGAATACACTTGTACAATAACTTAAACTTGCTGTTTTTTTAATAGACTGTGACATAATCGTACCTCAAAAATAATACTGATTTGAACATAAAAATATCGAATCATTAATGAATAAAAGTACCGTAAAGCATATGATAAAACTAGACGATTTAAATTACAATACTTTGGATTATGGTTTAATGAAAACCTAATTATGAAAAAAACGCAGAAATAATAAAAAAAGATTTTTAAAACTGAGGCATATTTTAAGAATGAAAATTAAAAGCTCAATTTGATTACCAATACTATATTCATATTTTTCACAAATTTCAATTGATACACTACTATTAATTTACTATCAATTACATTTTATATTCATTACAAGTACATTGCATAAAATCATTATTATTATCAGAATCTTCAAGTCCATGTTCAATGTGGGATGTTGAAACTTTCCCAAATTCCGAAAATGTTAATAAATGTCTCAGCATGCCTTGTGTGATCTACTATTATACTGCCATCTAAAAAAAAAAAAGTCATTTAAATATGTATAATGGTTGGAGAAATTATAATAATGATGATTGATGAGCAAAAAAAGATAAGATAATAAAAATCTACCAGAGTGTTGTGTTGAATTTTAATGAAAAAAAAATATATAAAAAAAATATACTTGTACAATAACTTAAACTTGCTGATTTTTAATATGAAAAAAATATAAATTTTTAATATTTGTATTAATTTTTATGTAAAACCATGCTTCCTACTGTTTATGAAGTATCAGCTTCAATGAAATATATGAATATTAATAATGAATAAATAAGAATCATTTTTACAATCTAGCATTAAAGGTTTTAAGACACTAACATGAGAATTGAGTGTTTTATAAGCAGCTAAAAATATGAATTTGTAATATTTGTATAAATAATAATGAAAGAGCATGCTTCATAGTGTTTATGCAGTGTCATCTTAAATGATATATATGAATGTTAATTATGGTAATTAAGTATCATTTTTACAATCTAGTAGTAAAGGTTTTAAGACACTAACATGAGAATTGAGTGTTTTATAAGCAGCTAAAAATATGAATTTGTTATATTTGTATAAATTATTATGTAAAAGCATGCTTCATAGTGTTTATGCAGTGTCATCTTAAATGAAATATATGAATGTTTATAATGGTAAATAAGAATTATTTGCTTAATATAATGATCAGGGTTTTTTGAAACTAATTTTATGTTATACTACTATTAATTGACTATAGATTACATTCTATATTCATTTCACATACATTGCATAAAACCATTATTATTATCAGAATCTTCTAGTCCATTGTTTAATGTAAGATGTTGATACTTTCCCAAGTTGTAGGAATGTGAATTTCCGTCTCGGCATGCATCAAGTGATCTGCTGTACTACCATCTGAAAAATTGTAGTCGGTTAAATATGTATAATAGTTGTAGGATAAAATGTCACTAATACATTCCATAATTAAAACGAAAATCTTTATATTACAACTAGTACCGGAATACACTGAGCAATTCAGAAATGGAAATAGTCAAAGAAAAACTAACACACAAACTTCATTCTTATTACAACATTTGTGAAAGCAGTTTGCAGTTGAAACTTAAATACTAATACACATGTAAAACTGCAAATAGATATGAAATATAAATATATAACAGATGATAAGATATAATAGTTTTGATAAGACAAAAAAGATCGTACATATCTACTATAATGTTTTGTTGGATTTGAATGTAAAATAAGTGTTTATAAAGAATACACTTGTACAATAACTTAAACTTGCTGTTTTTTTAATAGACTGTGACATAATCGTACCTCAAAAATAATACTGATTTGAACATAAAAATATCGAATCATTAATGAATAAAAGTACCGTAAAGCATATGATAAAACTAGACGATTTAAATTACAATACTTTGGATTATGGTTTAATGAAAACCTAATTATGAAAAAAACGCAGAAATAATAAAAAAAGATTTTTAAAACTGAGGCATATTTTAAGAATGAAAATTAAAAGCTCAATTTGATTACCAATACTATATTCATATTTTTCACAAATTTCAATTGATACACTACTATTAATTTACTATCAATTACATTTTATATTCATTACAAGTACATTGCATAAAATCATTATTATTATCAGAATCTTCAAGTCCATGTTCAATGTGGGATGTTGAAACTTTCCCAAATTCCGAAAATGTTAATAAATGTCTCAGCATGCCTTGTGTGATCTACTATTATACTGCCATCTAAAAAAAAAAAAGTCATTTAAATATGTATAATGGTTGGAGAAATTATAATAATGATGATTGATGAGCAAAAAAAGATAAGATAATAAAAATCTACCAGAGTGTTGTGTTGAATTTTAATGAAAAAAAAATATATAAAAAAAATATACTTGTACAATAACTTAAACTTGCTGATTTTTAATATGAAAAAAATATAAATTTGTAATATTTGTATTAATTTTTATGTAAAACCATGCTTCCTACTGTTTATGAAGTATCAGCTTCAATGAAATATATGAATATTAATAATGAATAAATAAGAATCATTTTTACAATCTAGTATTAAAGGTTTTAAGACACTAACATGAGAATTGAGTGTTTTATAAGCAGCAAAAAATATGAATTTGTAATATTTGTATAAATAATAATGAAAGAGCATGCTTCATAGTGTATATGCAGTGTCAGCCTCAATGAAATATATGAATGTTAATAATGGTAAATAAGAAGCATTTTTACAATCTAGTAGTAAAGGTTTTAAGACACTAACATGAGAATTGAATGTTTTATAAGCAGCTAAAAATATGAATTTGTAATATTTGTATAAATTATTATGTAAAAGCATGCTTCATAGTGTTTATGCAGTGTCATCTTAAATGATATATATGAATGTTAATTATGGTAATTAAGTATCATTTTTACAATCTAGTAGTAAAGGTTTTAAGTCACTAACATGAGAATTGAGTGTTTTATAAGCAGCTAAAAATATGAATTTGTTATATTTGTATAAATTATTATGTAAAAGCATGCTTCATAGTGTTTATGCAGTGTAATCTTAAATGAAATATATGAATGTTTATAATGGTAAATAAGAATTATTTGCTTAATATAATGATCAGGGTTTTTTGAAACTAATTTTATGTTATACTACTATTAATTGACTATAGATTACATTCTATATTCATTTCACATACATTGCATAAAACCATTATTATTATCAGAATCTTCTAGTCCATTGTTTAATGTAAGATGTTGATACTTTCCCAAGTTGTAGGAATGTGAATTTCCGTCTCGGCATGCATCAAGTGATCTGCTGTACTACCATCTGAAAAATTGTAGTCGGTTAAATATGTATAATAGTTGTAGGATAAAATGTCACTAATACATTCCATAATTAAAACGAAAATCTTTATATTACAACTAGTACCGGAATACACTGAGCAATTCAGAAATGGAAATAGTCAAAGAAAAACTAACACACAAACTTCATTCTTATTACAACATTTGTGAAAGCAGTTTGCAGTTGAAACTTAAATACTAATACACATGTAAAACTGCAAATAGATATGAAATATAAATATATAACAGATGATAAGATATAATAGTTTTGATAAGACAAAAAAGATCGTACATATCTACTATAATGTTTTGTTGGATTTGAATGTAAAATAAGTGTTTATAAAGAATACACTTGTACAATAACTTAAACTTGCTGTTTTTTTAATAGACTGTGACATAATCGTACCTCAAAAATAATACTGATTTGAACATAAAAATATCGAATCATTATTGAATAAAAGTACCGTAAAGCATATGATAAAACTAGACGATTTAAATTACAATACTTTGGATTATGGTTTAATGAAAACCTAATTATGAAAAAAACGCAGAAATAATAAAAAAAGATTTTTAAAACTGAGGCATATTTTAAGAATGAAAATTAAAAGCTCATTTTGATTACCAATACTATATTCATATTTTTCACAAATTTCAATTGATACACTACTATTAATTTACTATCAATTACATTTTATATTCATTACAAGTACATTGCATAAAATCATTATTATTATCAGAATCTTCAAGTCCATGTTCAATGTGGGATGTTGAAACTTTCCCAAATTCCGAAAATGTTAATAAATGTCTCAGCATGCCTTGTGTGATCTACTATTATACTGCCATCTAAAAAAAAAAAAGTCATTTAAATATGTATAATGGTTGGAGAAATTATAATAATGATGATTGATGAGCAAAAAAAGATAAGATAATAAAAATCTACCAGAGTGTTGTGTTGAATTTTAATGAAAAAAAAATATATAAAAAAAATATACTTGTACAATAACTTAAACTTGCTGATTTTTAATATGAAAAAAATATAAATTTGTAATATTTGTATTAATTTTTATGTAAAACCATGCTTCCTACTGTTTATGAAGTATCAGCTTCAATGAAATATATGAATATTAATAATGAATAAATAAGAATCATTTTTACAATCTAGTATTAAAGGTTTTAAGACACTAACATGAGAATTGAGTGTTTTATAAGCAGCAAAAAATATGAATTTGTAATATTTGTATAAATAATAATGAAAGAGCATGCTTCATAGTGTATATGCAGTGTCAGCCTCAATGAAATATATGAATGTTAATAATGGTAAATAAGAAGCATTTTTACAATCTAGTAGTAAAGGTTTTAAGACACTAACATGAGAATTGAATGTTTTATAAGCAGCTAAAAATATGAATTTGTAATATTTGTATAAATTATTATGTAAAAGCATGCTTCATAGTGTTTATGCAGTGTCAGCCTCAATGAAATATATGAATGTTAATAATGGTAAATAAGAAGCATTTTTACAATCTAGTAGTAAAGGTTTTAAGACACTAACATGAGAATTGAATGTTTTATAAGCAGCTAAAAATATGAATTTGTAATATTTGTATAAATTATTATGTAAATGCATGCTTCATAGTGTTTATGCAGTGTCATCTTAAATGATATATATGAATGTTAATTATGGTAATTAAGTATCATTTTTACAATCTAGTAGTAAAGGTTTTAAGACACTAACATGAGAATTGAGTGTTTTATAAGCAGCTAAAAATATGAATTTGTTATATTTGTATAAATTATTATGTAAAAGCATGCTTCATAGTGTTTATGCAGTGTCATCTTAAATGATATATATGAATGTTAATTATGGTAATTAAGTATCATTTTTACAATCTAGTAGTAAAGGTTTTAAGACACTAACATGAGAATTGAGTGTTTTATAAGCAGCTAAAAATATGAATTTGTTATATTTGTATAAATTATTATGTAAAAGCATGCTTCATAGTGTTTATGCAGTGTCATCTTAAATGAAATATATGAATGTTTATAATGGTAAATAAGAATTATTTGCTTAATATAATGATCAGGGTTTTTTGAAACTAATTTTATGTTATACTACTATTAATTGACTATAGATTACATTCTATATTCATTTCACATACATTGCATAAAACCATTATTATTATCAGAATCTTCTAGTCCATTGTTTAATGTAAGATGTTGATACTTTCCCAAGTTGTAGGAATGTGAATTTCCGTCTCGGCATGCATCAAGTGATCTGCTGTACTACCATCTGAAAAATTGTAGTCGGTTAAATATGTATAATAGTTGTAGGATAAAATGTCACTAATACATTCCATAATTAAAACGAAAATCTTTATATTACAACTAGTACCGGAATACACTGAGCAATTCAGAAATGGAAATAGTCAAAGAAAAACTAACACACAAACTTCATTCTTATTACAACATTTGTGAAAGCAGTTTGCAGTTGAAACTTAAATACTAATACACATGTAAAACTGCAAATAGATATGAAATATAAATATATAACAGATGATAAGATATAATAGTTTTGATAAGACAAAAAAGATCGTACATATCTACTATAATGTTTTGTTGGATTTGAATGTAAAATAAGTGTTTATAAAGAATACACTTGTACAATAACTTAAACTTGCTGTTTTTTTAATAGACTGTGACATAATCGTACCTCAAAAATAATACTGATTTGAACATAAAAATATCGAATCATTATTGAATAAAAGTACCGTAAAGCATATGATAAAACTAGACGATTTAAATTACAATACTTTGGATTATGGTTTAATGAAAACCTAATTATGAAAAAAACGCAGAAATAATAAAAAAAGATTTTTAAAACTGAGGCATATTTTAAGAATGAAAATTAAAAGATCATTTTGATTACCAATACTATATTCATATCATAGGCGTGCGCAGACTCCGGTTTCAGGGGCAGCAAGAGATTAATTCGGCCCATTCTTCAAATTCATTATTAAACCCAGCCCATAGTTTTACTATTCTTGCTATTGGGTATCAAAATTAAAGTTGCATTGTTTTTTTTGGATAAACAGTTGTACAGTAAGGTACTAAGCCACTTAAGGTGTAACTTTTCCACAAGCCTATAGTTAATAATATTATTTATAATATGATAAAATAAACAAACATTAATAATAATATAAAGTATATATTTAAAAAATAATAATTAAAGTAATAACATATGGTTGTAAAGAAAACAATAAAACCTCTTATTAATTTATATATATTTATATAAATATACATTTTTTTCACAAACTTATAATACTAATCTACGCTCTATAGGTAATAAATTTTTAAATTCATCAATTACACTCTCAATATTTACAGAAGAAGTTAATTCTTGTTCAACAAATAGAAACAATAATGCATTTAGTCTATCTTGTGTCATGGTAGATCTAAGTTTGCTTTTAACAATGGTAAGTTTAGAAAAACTCCTCTCGCAACCACAACTCGTGACGGGGATAATAACAAACATTTTTAAACACAGAAAAAAATTATTAAAAATATTTGATCGATCACATTTGTTTAACCAATCAAGCCACTTATAAACAGAACCAGAGCAAGTACCTTTAGGAGTATCTTCTAATTGTTTCAAAAGGGTTATCTCAGAAATTAATGATTCTTTAGAAATATGGAAATATTTATTCAATAGGTCAAATTCTGTGTTATAATTTTCCATTTTAATATCCAAATTCACAAGATTACCTATTATATTTATTATGTCTAATGTTTCTTGCTTAAATCTTAAGTCCAGTCCATTTATTAATGTATCTAAAGTTGTATTGTAAACATTCACTCTCATTTCATCAAACTTAGTTTTAAAAATATGCTGTGTTTGGGTAGCATTATCAATTTTTTTAGATATTTTCCTATTTTTAATAGGAGGTATAATAATATTATGATTAATACAAACATTTTCTGTATTTTTAAAAATTAATTCAAATTCATCATATGAATCTCTGATTGAAATTAGTGAAGACTTAAGAGATTGAATATGTTTAACTGCAGATAAAAGATCTAACTTTGGAGTTTGTAATGAAGAACTCACTTTTAAAACTAGTTGTAAAATAGGTTGCATCATATTCATACAAAAAATAAAATTGAATGATTTGATTTGACTTTTAAGTCCTAAGCCCTTCATTTTTACATCTGGCAGCAAACTCTTTTTTGTTATTTCGTCTAACGCTTTTAATAATGCTCTATAGTTATGTTTAATAGCATTTACTGCCTCTGAGCGACATGCCCACCTTGTTGTTGAGCATGACTTTAACGTTTGAAGATTAGACCCATGTTCTTTAGCTATATTTTCAAAAATAGCATGTCGAGTAGGGCTGCCTTCAATGAAAGAGTATAAAAATTGAACAGATCCTAAAAAGTTAAATACTACTTGATTTTTGTTACTTGTATTACTTGTGATTGAATCAATTAATGACAAATTTAAGCAGTGTGCATAGCAATGTACATACAAAATGTTTGCATTCATCTCTTTGAATTTTCTTTGTACCCCACCTATATTACCAGACATTGTAGAGGCCCCATCAAAACACACAGCAATTATTGATGACCAACCTATACCAAATTTGGAATGTATAATATTACTTATAGCTGTGAATATAGATTCAGCATTAACAGAAACTAACCGTACTAAATCGAGAAAAGTTTCAACAGGTCTATTCATTTGATCATCAAAATATCGTATAACGATTGAAAGTTGCTCATGATGACCAACATCACTAGTTTCATCGGCTAAGATTGAAACATATACATTTTGTAAATCTGCTTTTACTTTTTTAATAAGAACATTATGTATGGAACTAATTAGGTCGTTTTGGATTCTATTACTGGTATATTTTGCATTTTTTGGGCCATTTTCAAAGTGTTCTTTCAAAACTATTTCATATTTAGCAAAAGTATTAACTATTTCTTTGAATAAACCCTTTTGATTACTTTTTTCTCCTTCATCATGACCTCTAAAAGGCCTTCCTCCTTTAACAAGACACAAAGTTATATCTATCAAACGCTTCATAATTTTTCTATTGTGCAAACGATCACTTTCACATTTGGAAATATATTCTTTTCTACTTATATCTATTTGTTGATCAATAGAAGTAGTATTTAAGTAATCAGCCATTGCTTGGGTACTAAAAATATGGGATTTAGTAATTTGATGTTTATTAAAACGATTAATACCTCTATACCAACTACAGAAACCAGTTTTAGAAAATGCATCATCTAATTGACTGCTGTTTAAATTATTACCCTTAAAGATCCTACATGGAAAACAAAATGCTAGGTCTTTAGATGGACTATATTCTAACCATACATATTTTTCAAACCAGGATTTTTGAAACGATCTTTCTGATGTTCCTTGCATTGTTTTTGGATAAGATTCCATGATTGGGCGGTATGGACCAGCTCTTATTCGATTTCTGAGTTCAAGACGATTCACTGGAAGTTGGTTTATCGGATCATTATTATGTACAGGTACTAAAATACATAATCAGTTTATTATTGCATAATAGTTTATAATAATATAAATAATATAAAAAAAGGATAAATTATGTTATATGAAATAATTTAATGCCATTTTCGTCGATTTTATCAATTATATCTAATAAAAATAATAAAATGCAGTAATTTCTAAATTTCTAATAAAAAAATAAAAATTGATTTTACTTTTTACATTTAAAAGTTAAGTATAGGAGGTACATAGTACATACTACCTAACAATGTAAGTGTTGTTGTCACATTTTAGAAATTAAATTTAACAATTATTTGATCAAGACTATTTTTTAATATTTACTTAATTAATAATTTGTTAATATTTATTATTTTAATAACTTACCAATACTATCATTGGATACACTTGAATCAATTTTATCTGCCATAATAAGATTTGTTACATTGGACATAGTTTTCAGTGATGTATCAACTAATTGGAAAATTATTTAAATACAGTAATGTAACTGTAAGGATATGGAACAAGTACTTAATTACAATTTTATTAAATTTAACAATAATTTGATTAGGTATGAATTTAACTATTTAAGACCATTTTATAAAGCTTACCTACTTAACTAATAATTTGTTAATATTATATTCATAACTTACCAAACATATCATTTGATAAACTTGAATAGATTTTTTCGACTGTAACAAGATCTTTTATTTCATTTAAAACTAAAACCATAAAATATAAATAAATAAAAATATTTAATTATACTATGATAGAGTTAAATACTTATAATAAAACTATTGACCTATAATTTTAATAAGTCAGTGGATAAAACTTACCGATTCTATCATTGGATTGCCCAACAGCATTGGTGTCAGATTTCAATGTACTTGGCGTATTTGAAAGTTTTGAATTTTTTGAAAACATGTCCTTTAACTTATAACATTTATCGCTCGCATTCAAAAGCAACAATCTTTTCTTTTCACGGGCTTTTTCAGCTCCGCCCTTTCGTTTACCGGACATGACACAACAGTAATGTTACAACTTACTAGTTACTACTATTATAGTCTTATAATAATGTAGGACAATTGTAGGTATTGAGCAATGAGCACGTCGCACGTCGAAAAATATTAAGATGTGCGAGTGCAACTCCAATAGTCCAATTACGTAATTGCTAATCGCTATTTAATATCGTCTATCATTAATGTTGTGGCGGGCCAGCATTGTCATGGCATATTAGTGTACGATATTACGATAACGTTAAAAACCAAGTTTATTTTTAGATTTGTTGACCATAAAATATGATAATAATATTTACGATTAAAAATCATGGCTATTTCTTTTTATAGTAGACAGGTCTATTAGTTTTATACTGATAAATTCTATATCATAAAATATTCATATCTATACTTGACCAAAAAAAAAAAAAAATCATTTGTGGAAATATAATTTTACCAAGGCCCATTATTTAATATTTGCCGGCCCCAGTAGCCCCAAATAAAGTCCAGGGGCAGCATATGCTGCCTCTGCTGCCCCCGTGCGCACGCCTATGATTCATATTTTTCACAAATTTCAATTGATACACTACTATTAATTTACTATCAATTACATTTTATATTCATTACAAGTACATTGCATAAAATCATTATTATTATCAGAATCTTCAAGTCCATGTTCAATGTGGGATGTTGAAACTTTCCCAAATTCCGAAAATGTTAATAAATGTCTCAGCATGCCTTGTGTGATCTACTATTATACTGCCATCTAAAAAAAAAAAAGTCATTTAAATATGTATAATAATTGGAGAAATTATAATAATGATGATTGATGAGCAAAAAAAGATAAGATAATAAAAATCTACCAGAGTGTTGTGTTGAATTTTAATGAAAAAAAAATATATAAAAAAAATATACTTGTACAATAACTTAAACTTGCTGATTTTTAATATGAAAAAAATATAAATTTGTAATATTTGTATTAATTTTTATGTAAAACCATGCTTCCTACTGTTTATGAAGTATCAGCTTCAATGCAATACATGAATGTTAATAATGGTAAATAAGAATCATTTTTACAATCTAGTAGTAAAGGTTTTAAGACACTAACATGAGAATTGAGTGTTTTATAAGCAGCTAAAAATATGAATTTGTTATATTTGTATAAATTATTATGTAAAAGCATGCTTCATAGTGTTTATGCAGTGTCATCTTAAATGATATATATGAATGTTAATTATGGTAATTAAGTATCATTTTTACAATCTAGTAGTAAAGGTTTTAAGACACTAACATGAGAATTGAGTGTTTTATAAGCAGCTAAAAATATGAATTTGTTATATTTGTATAAATTATTATGTAAAAGCATGCTTCATAGTGTTTATGCAGTGTCATCTTAAATGAAATATATGAATGTTTATAATGGTAAATAAGAATTATTTGCTTAATATAATGATCAGGGTTTTTTGAAACTAATTTTATGTTATACTACTATTAATTGACTATAGATTACATTCTATATTCATTTCACATACATTGCATAAAACCATTATTATTATCAGAATCTTCTAGTCCATTGTTTAATGTAAGATGTTGATACTTTCCCAAGTTGTAGGAATGTGAATTTCCGTCTCGGCATGCATCAAGTGATCTGCTGTACTACCATCTGAAAAATTGTAGTCGGTTAAATATGTATAATAGTTGTAGGATAAAATGTCACTAATACATTCCATAATTAAAACGAAAATCTTTATATTACAACTAGTACCGGAATACACTGAGCAATTCAGAAATGGAAATAGTCAAAGAAAAACCAACACACAAACTTCATTCTTATTACAACATTTGTGAAAGCAGTTTGCAGTTGAAACTTAAATACTAATACACATGTAAAACTGCAAATAGATATGAAATATAAATATATAACAGATGATAAGATATAATAGTTTTGATAAGACAAAAAAGATCGTACATATCTACTATAATGTTTTGTTGGATTTGAATGTAAAATAAGTGTTTATAAAGAATACACTTGTACAATAACTTAAACTTGCTGTTTTTTTAATAGACTGTGACATAATCGTACCTCAAAAATAATACTGATTTGAACATAAAAATATCGAATCATTATTGAATAAAAGTACCGTAAAGCATATGATAAAACTAGACGATTTAAATTACAATACTTTGGATTATGGTTTAATGAAAACCTAATTATGAAAAAAACGCAGAAATAATAAAAAAAGATTTTTAAAACTGAGGCATATTTTAAGAATGAAAATTAAAAGCTCATTTTGATTACCAATACTATATTCATATTTTTCACAAATTTCAATTGATACACTACTATTAATTTACTATCAATTACATTTTATATTCATTACAAGTACATTGCATAAAATCATTATTATTATCAGAATCTTCAAGTCCATGTTCAATGTGGGATGTTGAAACTTTCCCAAATTCCGAAAATGTTAATAAATGTCTCAGCATGCCTTGTGTGATCTACTATTATACTGCCATCTAAAAAAAAAAAAGTCATTTAAATATGTATAATGGTTGGAGAAATTATAATAATGATGATTGATGAGCAAAAAAAGATAAGATAATAAAAATCTACCAGAGTGTTGTGTTGAATTTTAATGAAAAAAAAATATATAAAAAAAATATACTTGTACAATAACTTAAACTTGCTGATTTTTAATATGAAAAAAATATAAATTTGTAATATTTGTATTAATTTTTATGTAAAACCATGCTTCCTACTGTTTATGAAGTATCAGCTTCAATGAAATATATGAATATTAATAATGAATAAATAAGAATCATTTTTACAATCTAGTATTAAAGGTTTTAAGACACTAACATGAGAATTGAGTGTTTTATAAGCAGCAAAAAATATGTATTTGTAATATTTGTATAAATAATAATGAAAGAGCATGCTTCATAGTGTATATGCAGTGTCAGCCTCAATGAAATATATGAATGTTAATAATGGTAAATAAGAAGCATTTTTACAATCTAGTAGTAAAGGTTTTAAGACACTAACATGAGAATTGAATGTTTTATAAGCAGCTAAAAATATGAATTTGTAATATTTGTATAAATTATTATGTAAAAGCATGCTTCATAGTGTTTATGCAGTGTCAGCCTCAATGAAATATATGAATGTTAATAATGGTAAATAAGAAGCATTTTTACAATCTAGTAGTAAAGGTTTTAAGACACTAACATGAGAATTGAATGTTTTATAAGCAGCTAAAAATATGAATTTGTAATATTTGTATAAATTATTATGTAAATGCATGCTTCATAGTGTTTATGCAGTGTCATCTTAAATGATATATATGAATGTTAATTATGGTAATTAAGTATCATTTTTACAAACTAGTAGTAAAGGTTTTAAGACACTAACATGAGAATTGAGTGTTTTATAAGCAGCTAAAAATATGAATTTGTTATATTTGTATAAATTATTATGTAAAAGCATGCTTCATAGTGTTTATGCAGTGTCATCTTAAATGATATATATGAATGTTAATTATGGTAATTAAGTATCATTTTTACAATCTAGTAGTAAAGGTTTTAAGACACTAACATGAGAATTGAGTGTTTTATAAGCAGCTAAAAATATGAATTTGTTATATTTGTATAAATTATTATGTAAAAGCATGCTTCATAGTGTTTATGCAGTGCCATCTTAAATGAAATATATGAATGTTTATAATGGTAAATAAGAATTATTTGCTGAATATAATGATCAGGGTTTTTTGAAACTAATTTTATGTTATACTACTATTAATTGACTATAGATTACATTCTATATTCATTTCACATACATTGCATAAAACCATTATTATTATCAGAATCTTCTAGTCCATTGTTTAATGTAAGATGTTGATACTTTCCCAAGTTGTAGGAATGTGAATTTCCGTCTCGGCATGCATCAAGTGATCTGCTGTACTACCATCTGAAAAATTGTAGTCGGTTAAATATGTATAATAGTTGTAGGATAAAATGTCACTAATACATTCCATAATTAAAACGAAAATCTTTATATTACAACTAGTACCGGAATACACTGAGCAATTCAGAAATGGAAATAGTCAAAGAAAAACTAACACACAAACTTCATTCTTATTACAACATTTGTGAAAGCAGTTTGCAGTTGAAACTTAAATACTAATACACATGTAAAACTGCAAATAGATATGAAATATAAATATATAACAGATGATAAGATATAATAGTTTTGATAAGACAAAAAAGATCGTACATATCTACTATAATGTTTTGTTGGATTTGAATGTAAAATAAGTGTTTATAAAGAATACACTTGTACAATAACTTAAACTTGCTGTTTTTTTAATAGACTGTGACATAATCGTACCTCAAAAATAATACTGATTTGAACATAAAAATATCGAATCATTATTGAATAAAAGTACCGTAAAGCATATGATAAAACTAGACGATTTAAATTACAATACTTTGGATTATGGTTTAATGAAAACCTAATTATGAAAAAAACGCAGAAATAATAAAAAAAGATTTTTAAAACTGAGGCATATTTTAAGAATGAAAATTAAAAGCTCATTTTGATTACCAATACTATATTCATATTTTTCACAAATTTCAATTGATACACTACTATTAATTTACTATCAATTACATTTTATATTCATTACAAGTACATTGCATAAAATCATTATTATTATCAGAATCTTCAAGTCCATGTTCAATGTGGGATGTTGAAACTTTCCCAAATTCCGAAAATGTTAATAAATGTCTCAGCATGCCTTGTGTGATCTACTATTATACTGCCATCTAAAAAAAAAAAAGTCATTTAAATATGTATAATGGTTGGAGAAATTATAATAATGATGATTGATGAGCAAAAAAAGATAAGATAATAAAAATCTACCAGAGTGTTGTGTTGAATTTTAATGAAAAAAAAATATATAAAAAAAATATACTTGTACAATAACTTAAACTTGCTGATTTTTAATATGAAAAAAATATAAATTTGTAATATTTGTATTAATTTTTATGTAAAACCATGCTTCCTACTGTTTATGAAGTATCAGCTTCAATGAAATATATGAATATTAATAATGAATAAATAAGAATCATTTTTACAATCTAGTATTAAAGGTTTTAAGACACTAACATGAGAATTGAGTGTTTTATAAGCAGCAAAAAATATGAATTTGTAATATTTGTATAAATAATAATGAAAGAGCATGCTTCATAGTGTATATGCAGTGTCAGCCTCAATGAAATATATGAATGTTAATAATGGTAAATAAGAAGCATTTTTACAATCTAGTAGTAAAGGTTTTAAGACACTAACATGAGAATTGAATGTTTTATAAGCAGCTAAAAATATGAATTTGTAATATTTGTATAAATTATTATGTAAATGCATGCTTCATAGTGTTTATGCAGTGTCATCTTAAATGATATATATGAATGTTAATTATGGTAATTAAGTATCATTTTTACAATCTAGTAGTAAAGGTTTTAAGACACTAACATGAGAATTGAGTGTTTTATAAGCAGCTAAAAATATGAATTTGTTATATTTGTATAAATTATTATGTAAAAGCATGCTTCATAGTGTTTATGCAGTGTCATCTTAAATGATATATATGAATGTTAATTATGGTAATTAAGTATCATTTTTACAATCTAGTAGTAAAGGTTTTAAGACACTAACATGAGAATTGAGTGTTTTATAAGCAGCTAAAAATATGAATTTGTTATATTTGTATAAATTATTATGTAAATGCATGCTTCATAGTGTTTATGCAGTGTCATCTTAAATGATATATATGAATGTTAATTATGGTAATTAAGTATCATTTTTACAATCTAGTAGTAAAGGTTTTAAGACACTAACATGAGAATTGAGTGTTTTATAAGCAGCTAAAAATATGAATTTGTTATATTTGTATAAATTATTATGTAAAAGCATGCTTCATAGTGTTTATGCAGTGTCATCTTAAATGATATATATGAATGTTAATTATGGTAATTAAGTATCATTTTTACAATCTAGTAGTAAAGGTTTTAAGACACTAACATGAGAATTGAGTGTTTTATAAGCAGCTAAAAATATGAATTTGTTATATTTGTATAAATTATTATGTAAAAGCATGCTTCATAGTGTTTATGCAGTGTCATCTTAAATGAAATATATGAATGTTTATAATGGTAAATAAGAATTATTTGCTTAATATAATGATCAGGGTTTTTTGAAACTAATTTTATGTTATACTACTATTAATTGACTATCGATTACATTCTATATTCATTTCACATACATTGCATAAAACCATTATTATTATCAGAATCTTCTAGTCCATTGTTTAATGTAAGATGTTGATACTTTCCCAAGTTGTAGGAATGTGAATTTCCATCTCGGCATGCATCAAGTGATCTGCTGTACTACCATCTGAAAAATTGTAGTCGGTTAAATATGTATAATAGTTGTAGGATAAAATGTCACTAATACATTCCATAATTAAAACGAAAATCTTTATATTACAACTAGTACCGGAATACACTGAGCAATTCAGAAATGGAAATAGTCAAAGAAAAACTAACACACAAACTTCATTCTTATTACAACATTTGTGAAAGCAGTTTGCAGTTGAAACTTAAATACTAATACACATGTAAAACTGCAAATAGATATGAAATATAAATATATAACAGATGATAAGATATAATAGTTTTGATAAGACAAAAAAGATCGTACATATCTACTATAATGTTTTGTTGGATTTGAATGTAAAATAAGTGTTTATAAAGAATACACTTGTACAATAACTTAAACTTGCTGTTTTTTTAATAGACTGTGACATAATCGTACCTCAAAAATAATACTGATTTGAACATAAAAATATCGAATCATTAATGAATAAAAGTACCGTAAAGCATATGATAAAACTAGACGATTTAAATTACAATACTTTGGATTATGGTTTAATGAAAACCTAATTATGAAAAAAACGCAGAAATAATAAAAAAAGATTTTTAAAACTGAGGCATATTTTAAGAATGAAAATTAAAAGCTCAATTTGATTACCAATACTATATTCATATTTTTCACAAATTTCAATTGATACACTACTATTAATTTACTATCAATTACATTTTATATTCATTACAAGTACATTGCATAAAATCATTATTATTATCAGAATCTTCAAGTCCATGTTCAATGTGGGATGTTGAAACTTTCCCAAATTCCGAAAATGTTAATAAATGTCTCAGCATGCCTTGTGTGATCTACTATTATACTGCCATCTAAAAAAAAAAAAGTCATTTAAATATGTATAATGGTTGGAGAAATTATAATAATGATGATTGATGAGCAAAAAAAGATAAGATAATAAAAATCTACCAGAGTGTTGTGTTGAATTTTAATGAAAAAAAAATATATAAAAAAAATATACTTGTACAATAACTTAAACTTGCTGATTTTTAATATGAAAAAAATATAAATTTTTAATATTTGTATTAATTTTTATGTAAAACCATGCTTCCTACTGTTTATGAAGTATCAGCTTCAATGAAATATATGAATATTAATAATGAATAAATAAGAATCATTTTTACAATCTAGTATTAAAGGTTTTAAGACACTAACATGAGAATTGAGTGTTTTATAAGCAGCTAAAAATATGAATTTGTAATATTTGTATAAATAATAATGAAAGAGCATGCTTCATAGTGTTTATGCAGTGTCATCTTAAATGATATATATGAATGTTAATTATGGTAATTAAGTATCATTTTTACAATCTAGTAGTAAAGGTTTTAAGACACTAACATGAGAATTGAGTGTTTTATAAGCAGCTAAAAATATGAATTTGTTATATTTGTATAAATTATTATGTAAAAGCATGCTTCATAGTGTTTATGCAGTGTCATCTTAAATGAAATATATGAATGTTTATAATGGTAAATAAGAATTATTTGCTTAATATAATGATCAGGGTTTTTTGAAACTAATTTTATGTTATACTACTATTAATTGACTATAGATTACATTCTATATTCATTTCACATACATTGCATAAAACCATTATTATTATCAGAATCTTCTAGTCCATTGTTTAATGTAAGATGTTGATACTTTCCCAAGTTGTAGGAATGTGAATTTCCGTCTCGGCATGCATCAAGTGATCTGCTGTACTACCATCTGAAAAATTGTAGTCGGTTAAATATGTATAATAGTTGTAGGATAAAATGTCACTAATACATTCCATAATTAAAACGAAAATCTTTATATTACAACTAGTACCGGAATACACTGAGCAATTCAGAAATGGAAATAGTCAAAGAAAAACTAACACACAAACTTCATTCTTATTACAACATTTGTGAAAGCAGTTTGCAGTTGAAACTTAAATACTAATACACATGTAAAACTGCAAATAGATATGAAATATAAATATATAACAGATGATAAGATATAATAGTTTTGATAAGACAAAAAAGATCGTACATATCTACTATAATGTTTTGTTGGATTTGAATGTAAAATAAGTGTTTATAAAGAATACACTTGTACAATAACTTAAACTTGCTGTTTTTTTAATAGACTGTGACATAATCGTACCTCAAAAATAATACTGATTTGAACATAAAAATATCGAATCATTAATGAATAAAAGTACCGTAAAGCATATGATAAAACTAGACGATTTAAATTACAATACTTTGGATTATGGTTTAATGAAAACCTAATTATGAAAAAAACGCAGAAATAATAAAAAAAGATTTTTAAAACTGAGGCATATTTTAAGAATGAAAATTAAAAGCTCAATTTGATTACCAATACTATATTCATATTTTTCACAAATTTCAATTGATACACTACTATTAATTTACTATCAATTACATTTTATATTCATTACAAGTACATTGCATAAAATCATTATTATTATCAGAATCTTCAAGTCCATGTTCAATGTGGGATGTTGAAACTTTCCCAAATTCCGAAAATGTTAATAAATGTCTCAGCATGCCTTGTGTGATCTACTATTATACTGCCATCTAAAAAAAAAAAAGTCATTTAAATATGTATAATGGTTGGAGAAATTATAATAATGATGATTGATGAGCAAAAAAAGATAAGATAATAAAAATCTACCAGAGTGTTGTGTTGAATTTTAATGAAAAAAAAATATATAAAAAAAATATACTTGTACAATAACTTAAACTTGCTGATTTTTAATATGAAAAAAATATAAATTTGTAATATTTGTATTAATTTTTATGTAAAACCATGCTTCCTACTGTTTATGAAGTATCAGCTTCAATGAAATATATGAATATTAATAATGAATAAATAAGAATCATTTTTACAATCTAGTATTAAAGGTTTTAAGACACTAACATGAGAATTGAGTGTTTTATAAGCAGCAAAAAATATGAATTTGTAATATTTGTATAAATAATAATGAAAGAGCATGCTTCATAGTGTATATGCAGTGTCAGCCTCAATGAAATATATGAATGTTAATAATGGTAAATAAGAAGCATTTTTACAATCTAGTAGTAAAGGTTTTAAGACACTAACATGAGAATTGAATGTTTTATAAGCAGCTAAAAATATGAATTTGTAATATTTGTATAAATTATTATGTAAAAGCATGCTTCATAGTGTTTATGCAGTGTCATCTTAAATGATATATATGAATGTTAATTATGGTAATTAAGTATCATTTTTACAATCTAGTAGTAAAGGTTTTAAGTCACTAACATGAGAATTGAGTGTTTTATAAGCAGCTAAAAATATGAATTTGTTATATTTGTATAAATTATTATGTAAAAGCATGCTTCATAGTGTTTATGCAGTGTAATCTTAAATGAAATATATGAATGTTTATAATGGTAAATAAGAATTATTTGCTTAATATAATGATCAGGGTTTTTTGAAACTAATTTTATGTTATACTACTATTAATTGACTATAGATTACATTCTATATTCATTTCACATACATTGCATAAAACCATTATTATTATCAGAATCTTCTAGTCCATTGTTTAATGTAAGATGTTGATACTTTCCCAAGTTGTAGGAATGTGAATTTCCGTCTCGGCATGCATCAAGTGATCTGCTGTACTACCATCTGAAAAATTGTAGTCGGTTAAATATGTATAATAGTTGTAGGATAAAATGTCACTAATACATTCCATAATTAAAACGAAAATCTTTATATTACAACTAGTACCGGAATACACTGAGCAATTCAGAAATGGAAATAGTCAAAGAAAAACTAACACACAAACTTCATTCTTATTACAACATTTGTGAAAGCAGTTTGCAGTTGAAACTTAAATACTAATACACATGTAAAACTGCAAATAGATATGAAATATAAATATATAACAGATGATAAGATATAATAGTTTTGATAAGACAAAAAAGATCGTACATATCTACTATAATGTTTTGTTGGATTTGAATGTAAAATAAGTGTTTATAAAGAATACACTTGTACAATAACTTAAACTTGCTGTTTTTTTAATAGACTGTGACATAATCGTACCTCAAAAATAATACTGATTTGAACATAAAAATATCGAATCATTAATGAATAAAAGTACCGTAAAGCATATGATAAAACTAGACGATTTGAATTACAATACTTTGGATTATGGTTTAATGAAAACCTAATTATGAAAAAAACGCAGAAATAATAAAAAAAGATTTTTAAAACTGAGGCATATTTTAAGAATGAAAATTAAAAGCTCAATTTGATTACCAATACTATATTCATATTTTTTACAAATTTCAATTGATACACTACTATTAATTTACTATCAATTACATTTTATATTCATTACAAGTACATTGCATAAAATCATTATTATTATCAGAATCTTCAAGTCCATGTTCAATGTGGGATGTTGAAACTTTCCCAAATTCCGAAAATGTTAATAAATGTCTCAGCATGCCTTGTGTGATCTACTATTATACTGCCATCTAAAAAAAAAAAAGTCATTTAAATATGTATAATGGTTGGAGAAATTATAATAATGATGATTGATGAGCAAAAAAAGATAAGATAATAAAAATCTACCAGAGTGTTGTGTTGAATTTTAATGAAAAAAAAATATATAAAAAAAATATACTTGTACAATAACTTAAACTTGCTGATTTTTAATATGAAAAAAATATAAATTTGTAATATTTGTATTAATTTTTATGTAAAACCATGCTTCCTACTGTTTATGAAGTATCAGCTTCAATGAAATATATGAATATTAATAATGAATAAATAAGAATCATTTTTACAATCTAGTATTAAAGGTTTTAAGACACTAACATGAGAATTGAGTGTTTTATAAGCAGCAAAAAATATGAATTTGTAATATTTGTATAAATAATAATGAAAGAGCATGCTTCATAGTGTATATGCAGTGTCAGCCTCAATGAAATATATGAATGTTAATAATGGTAAATAAGAAGCATTTTTACAATCTAGTAGTAAAGGTTTTAAGACACTAACATGAGAATTGAATGTTTTATAAGCAGCTAAAAATATGAATTTGTAATATTTGTATAAATTATTATGTAAAAGCATGCTTCATAGTGTTTATGCAGTGTCATCTTAAATGATATATATGAATGTTAATTATGGTAATTAAGTATCATTTTTACAATCTAGTAGTAAAGGTTTTAAGACACTAACATGAGAATTGAGTGTTTTATAAGCAGCTAAAAATATGAATTTGTAATATTTGTATAAATTATTATGTAAATGCATGCTTCATAGTGTTTATGCAGTGTCATCTTAAATGATATATATGAATGTTAATTATGGTAATTAAGTATCATTTTTACAATCTAGTAGTAAAGGTTTTAAGACACTAACATGAGAATTGAGTGTTTTATAAGCAGCTAAAAATATGAATTTGTTATATTTGTATAAATTATTATGTAAAAGCATGCTTCATAGTGTTTATGCAGTGTCATCTTAAATGATATATATGAATGTTAATTATGGTAATTAAGTATCATTTTTACAATCTAGTAGTAAAGGTTTTAAGACACTAACATGAGAATTGAGTGTTTTATAAGCAGCTAAAAATATGAATTTGTTATATTTGTATAAATTATTATGTAAAAGCATGCTTCATAGTGTTTATGCAGTGTCATCTTAAATGAAATATATGAATGTTTATAATGGTAAATAAGAATTATTTGCTTAATATAATGATCAGGGTTTTTTGAAACTAATTTTATGTTATACTACTATTAATTGACTATAGATTACATTCTATATTCATTTCACATACATTGCATAAAACCATTATTATTATCAGAATCTTCTAGTCCATTGTTTAATGTAAGATGTTGATACTTTCCCAAGTTGTAGGAATGTGAATTTCCGTCTCGGCATGCATCAAGTGATCTGCTGTACTACCATCTGAAAAATTGTAGTCGGTTAAATATGTATAATAGTTGTAGGATAAAATGTCACTAATACATTCCATAATTAAAACGAAAATCTTTATATTACAACTAGTACCGGAATACACTGAGCAATTCAGAAATGGAAATAGTCAAAGAAAAACTAACACACAAACTTCATTCTTATTACAACATTTGTGAAAGCAGTTTGCAGTTGAAACTTAAATACTAATACACATGTAAAACTGCAAATAGATATGAAATATAAATATATAACAGATGATAAGATATAATAGTTTTGATAAGACAAAAAAGATCGTACATATCTACTATAATGTTTTGTTGGATTTGAATGTAAAATAAGTGTTTATAAAGAATACACTTGTACAATAACTTAAACTTGCTGTTTTTTTAATAGACTGTGACATAATCGTACCTCAAAAATAATACTGATTTGAACATAAAAATATCGAATCATTATTGAATAAAAGTACCGTAAAGCATATGATAAAACTAGATGATTTAAATTACAATACTTTGGATTATGGTTTAATGAAAACCTAATTATGAAAAAAACGCAGAAATAATAAAAAAAGATTTTTAAAACTGAGGCATATTTTAAGAATGAAAATTAAAAGCTCATTTTGATTACCAATACTATATTCATATTTTTCACAAATTTCAATTGATACACTACTATTAATTTACTATCAATTACATTTTATATTCATTACAAGTACATTGCATAAAATCATTATTATTATCAGAATCTTCAAGTCCATGTTCAATGTGGGATGTTGAAACTTTCCCAAATTCCGAAAATGTTAATAAATGTCTCAGCATGCCTTGTGTGATCTACTATTATACTGCCATCTAAAAAAAAAAAAAGTCATTTAAATATGTATAATGGTTGGAGAAATTATAATAATGATGATTGATGAGCAAAAAAAGATAAGATAATAAAAATCTACCAGAGTGTTGTGTTGAATTTTAATGAAAAAAAAATATATAAAAAAAATATACTTGTACAATAACTTAAACTTGCTGATTTTTAATATGAAAAAAATATAAATTTGTAATATTTGTATTAATTTTTATGTAAAACCATGCTTCCTACTGTTTATGAAGTATCAGCTTCAATGAAATATATGAATATTAATAATGAATAAATAAGAATCATTTTTACAATCTAGTATTAAAGGTTTTAAGACACTAACATGAGAATTGAGTGTTTTATAAGCAGCAAAAAATATGAATTTGTAATATTTGTATAAATAATAATGAAAGAGCATGCTTCATAGTGTATATGCAGTGTCAGCCTCAATGAAATATATGAATGTTAATAATGGTAAATAAGAAGCATTTTTACAATCTAGTAGTAAAGGTTTTAAGACACTAACATGAGAATTGAATGTTTTATAAGCAGCTAAAAATATGAATTTGTAATATTTGTATAAATTATTATGTAAAAGCATGCTTCATAGTGTTTATGCAGTGTCATCTTAAATGATATATATGAATGTTAATAATGGTAAATAAGAAGCATTTTTACAATCTAGTAGTAAAGGTTTTAAGACACTAACATGAGAATTGAATGTTTTATAAGCAGCTAAAAATATGAATTTGTAATATTTGTATAAATTATTATGTAAATGCATGCTTCATAGTGTTTATGCAGTGTCATCTTAAATGATATATATGAATGTTAATTATGGTAATTAAGTATCATTTTTACAATCTAGTAGTAAAGGTTTTAAGACACTAACATGAGAATTGAGTGTTTTATAAGCAGCTAAAAATATGAATTTGTTATATTTGTATAAATTATTATGTAAAAGCATGCTTCATAGTGTTTATGCAGTGTCATCTTAAATGATATATATGAATGTTAATTATGGTAATTAAGTATCATTTTTACAATCTAGTAGTAAAGGTTTTAAGACACTAACATGAGAATTGAGTGTTTTATAAGCAGCTAAAAATATGAATTTGTTATATTTGTATAAATTATTATGTAAAAGCATGCTTCATAGTGTTTATGCAGTGTCATCTTAAATGAAATATATGAATGTTTATAATGGTAAATAAGAATTATTTGCTTAATATAATGATCAGGGTTTTTTGAAACTAATTTTATGTTATACTACTATTAATTGACTATAGATTACATTCTATATTCATTTCACATACATTGCATAAAACCATTATTATTATCAGAATCTTCTAGTCCATTGTTTAATGTAAGATGTTGATACTTTCCCAAGTTGTAGGAATGTGAATTTCCGTCTCGGCATGCATCAAGTGATCTGCTGTACTACCATCTGAAAAATTGTAGTCGGTTAAATATGTATAATAGTTGTAGGATAAAATGTCACTAATACATTCCATAATTAAAACGAAAATCTTTATATTACAACTAGTACCGGAATACACTGAGCAATTCAGAAATGGAAATAGTCAAAGAAAAACTAACACACAAACTTCATTCTTATTACAACATTTGTGAAAGCAGTTTGCAGTTGAAACTTAAATACTAATACACATGTAAAACTGCAAATAGATATGAAATATAAATATATAACAGATGATAAGATATAATAGTTTTGATAAGACAAAAAAGATCGTACATATCTACTATAATGTTTTGTTGGATTTGAATGTAAAATAAGTGTTTATAAAGAATACACTTGTACAATAACTTAAACTTGCTGTTTTTTTAATAGACTGTGACATAATCGTACCTCAAAAATAATACTGATTTGAACATAAAAATATCGAATCATTATTGAATAAAAGTACCGTAAAGCATATGATAAAACTAGACGATTTAAATTACAATACTTTGGATTATGGTTTAATGAAAACCTAATTATGAAAAAACCGCAGAAATAATAAAAAAAGATTTTTAAAACTGAGGCATATTTTAAGAATGAAAATTAAAAGCTCATTTTGATTACCAATACTATATTCATATTTTTCACAAATTTCAATTGATACACTACTATTAATTTACTATCAATTACATTTTATATTCATTACAAGTACATTGCATAAAATCATTATTATTATCAGAATCTTCAAGTCCATGTTCAATGTGGGATGTTGAAACTTTCCCAAATTCCGAAAATGTTAATAAATGTCTCAGCATGCCTTGTGTGATCTACTATTATACTGCCATCTAAAAAAAAAAAAGTCATTTAAATATGTATAATGGTTGGAGAAATTATAATAATGATGATTGATGAGCAAAAAAAGATAAGATAATAAAAATCTACCAGAGTGTTGTGTTGAATTTTAATGAAAAAAAAATATATAAAAAAAATATACTTGTACAATAACTTAAACTTGCTGATTTTTAATATGAAAAAAATATAAATTTGTAATATTTGTATTAATTTTTATGTAAAACCATGCTTCCTACTGTTTATGAAGTATCAGCTTCAATGAAATATATGAATATTAATAATGAATAAATAAGAATCATTTTTACAATCTAGTATTAAAGGTTTTAAGACACTAACATGAGAATTGAGTGTTTTATAAGCAGCAAAAAATATGAATTTGTAATATTTGTATAAATAATAATGAAAGAGCATGCTTCATAGTGTATATGCAGTGTCAGCCTCAATGAAATATATGAATGTTAATAATGGTAAATAAGAAGCATTTTTACAATCTAGTAGTAAAGGTTTTAAGACACTAACATGAGAATTGAATGTTTTATAAGCAGCTAAAAATATGAATTTGTAATATTTGTATAAATTATTATGTAAAAGCATGCTTCATAGTGTTTATGCAGTGTCAGCCTCAATGAAATATATGAATGTTAATAATGGTAAATAAGAAGCATTTTTACAATCTAGTAGTAAAGGTTTTAAGACACTAACATGAGAATTGAATGTTTTATAAGCAGCTAAAAATATGAATTTGTAATATTTGTATAAATTATTATGTAAATGCATGCTTCATAGTGTTTATGCAGTGTCATCTTAAATGATATATATGAATGTTAATTATGGTAATTAAGTATCATTTTTACAATCTAGTAGTAAAGGTTTTAAGACACTAACATGAGAATTGAGTGTTTTATAAGCAGCTAAAAATATGAATTTGTTATATTTGTATAAATTATTATGTAAAAGCATGCTTCATAGTGTTTATGCAGTGTCATCTTAAATGATATATATGAATGTTAATTATGGTAATTAAGTATCATTTTTACAATCTAGTAGTAAAGGTTTTAAGACACTAACATGAGAATTGAGTGTTTTATAAGCAGCTAAAAATATGAATTTGTTATATTTGTATAAATTATTATGTAAAAGCATGCTTCATAGTGTTTATGCAGTGTCATCTTAAATGAAATATATGAATGTTTATAATGGTAAATAAGAATTATTTGCTTAATATAATGATCAGGGTTTTTTGAAACTAATTTTATGTTATACTACTATTAATTGACTATAGATTACATTCTATATTCATTTCACATACATTGCATAAAACCATTATTATTATCAGAATCTTCTAGTCCATTGTTTAATGTAAGATGTTGATACTTTCCCAAGTTGTAGGAATGTGAATTTCCGTCTCGGCATGCATCAAGTGATCTGCTGTACTACCATCTGAAAAATTGTAGTCGGTTAAATATGTATAATAGTTGTAGGATAAAATGTCACTAATACATTCCATAATTAAAACGAAAATCTTTATATTACAACTAGTACCGGAATACACTGAGCAATTCAGAAATGGAAATAGTCAAAGAAAAACTAACACACAAACTTCATTCTTATTACAACATTTGTGAAAGCAGTTTGCAGTTGAAACTTAAATACTAATACACATGTAAAACTGCAAATAGATATGAAATATAAATATATAACAGATGATAAGATATAATAGTTTTGATAAGACAAAAAAGATCGTACATATCTACTATAATGTTTTGTTGGATTTGAATGTAAAATAAGTGTTTATAAAGAATACACTTGTACAATAACTTAAACTTGCTGTTTTTTTAATAGACTGTGACATAATCGTACCTCAAAAATAATACTGATTTGAACATAAAAATATCGAATCATTATTGAATAAAAGTACCGTAAAGCATATGATAAAACTAGACGATTTAAATTACAATACTTTGGATTATGGTTTAATGAAAACCTAATTATGAAAAAAACGCAGAAATAATAAAAAAAGATTTTTAAAACTGAGGCATATTTTAAGAATGAAAATTAAAAGCTCATTTTGATTACCAATACTATATTCATATTTTTCACAAATTTCAATTGATACACTACTATTAATTTACTATCAATTACATTTTATATTCATTACAAGTACATTGCATAAAATCATTATTATTATCAGAATCTTCAAGTCCATGTTCAATGTGGGATGTTGAAACTTTCCCAAATTCCGAAAATGTTAATAAATGTCTCAGCATGCCTTGTGTGATCTACTATTATACTGCCATCTAAAAAAAAAAAAGTCATTTAAATATGTATAATGGTTGGAGAAATTATAATAATGATGATTGATGAGCAAAAAAAGATAAGATAATAAAAATCTACCAGAGTGTTGTGTTGAATTTTAATGAAAAAAAAATATATAAAAAAAATATACTTGTACAATAACTTAAACTTGCTGATTTTTAATATGAAAAAAATATAAATTTGTAATATTTGTATTAATTTTTATGTAAAACCATGCTTCCTACTGTTTATGAAGTATCAGCTTCAATGAAATATATGAATATTAATAATGAATAAATAAGAATCATTTTTACAATCTAGTATTAAAGGTTTTAAGACACTAACATGAGAATTGAGTGTTTTATAAGCAGCAAAAAATATGAATTTGTAATATTTGTATAAATAATAATGAAAGAGCATGCTTCATAGTGTATATGCAGTGTCAGCCTCAATGAAATATATGAATGTTAATAATGGTAAATAAGAAGCATTTTTACAATCTAGTAGTAAAGGTTTTAAGACACTAACATGAGAATTGAATGTTTTATAAGCAGCTAAAAATATGAATTTGTTATATTTGTATAAATTATTATGTAAAAGCATGCTTCATAGTGTTTATGCAGTGTCATCTTAAATGAAATATATGAATGTTTATAATGGTAAATAAGAATTATTTGCTTAATATAATGATCAGGGTTTTTTGAAACTAATTTTATGTTATACTACTATTAATTGACTATAGATTACATTCTATATTCATTTCACATACATTGCATAAAACCATTATTATTATCAGAATCTTCTAGTCCATTGTTTAATGTAAGATGTTGATACTTTCCCAAGTTGTAGGAATGTGAATTTCCGTCTCGGCATGCATCAAGTGATCTGCTGTACTACCATCTGAAAAATTGTAGTCGGTTAAATATGTATAATAGTTGTAGGATAAAATGTCACTAATACATTCCATAATTAAAACGAAAATCTTTATATTACAACTAGTACCGGAATACACTGAGCAATTCAGAAATGGAAATAGTCAAAGAAAAACTAACACACAAACTTCATTCTTATTACAACATTTGTGAAAGCAGTTTGCAGTTGAAACTTAAATACTAATACACATGTAAAACTGCAAATAGATATGAAATATAAATATATAACAGATGATAAGATATAATAGTTTTGATAAGACAAAAAAGATCGTACATATCTACTATAATGTTTTGTTGGATTTGAATGTAAAATAAGTGTTTATAAAGAATACACTTGTACAATAACTTAAACTTGCTGTTTTTTTAATAGACTGTGACATAATCGTACCTCAAAAATAATACTGATTTGAACATAAAAATATCGAATCATTATTGAATAAAAGTACCGTAAAGCATATGATAAAACTAGACGATTTAAATTACAATACTTTGGATTATGGTTTAATGAAAACCTAATTATGAAAAAACCGCAGAAATAATAAAAAAAGATTTTTAAAACTGAGGCATATTTTAAGAATGAAAATTAAAAGCTCATTTTGATTACCAATACTATATTCATATTTTTCACAAATTTCAATTGATACACTACTATTAATTTACTATCAATTACATTTTATATTCATTACAAGTACATTGCATAAAATCATTATTATTATCAGAATCTTCAAGTCCATGTTCAATGTGGGATGTTGAAACTTTCCCAAATTCCGAAAATGTTAATAAATGTCTCAGCATGCCTTGTGTGATCTACTATTATACTGCCATCTAAAAAAAAAAAAGTCATTTAAATATGTATAATGGTTGGAGAAATTATAATAATGATGATTGATGAGCAAAAAAAGATAAGATAATAAAAATCTACCAGAGTGTTGTGTTGAATTTTAATGAAAAAAAAATATATAAAAAAAATATACTTGTACAATAACTTAAACTTGCTGATTTTTAATATGAAAAAAATATAAATTTGTAATATTTGTATTAATTTTTATGTAAAACCATGCTTCCTACTGTTTATGAAGTATCAGCTTCAATGAAATATATGAATATTAATAATGAATAAATAAGAATCATTTTTACAATCTAGTATTAAAGGTTTTAAGACACTAACATGAGAATTGAGTGTTTTATAAGCAGCAAAAAATATGAATTTGTAATATTTGTATAAATAATAATGAAAGAGCATGCTTCATAGTGTATATGCAGTGTCAGCCTCAATGAAATATATGAATGTTAATAATGGTAAATAAGAAGCATTTTTACAATCTAGTAGTAAAGGTTTTAAGACACTAACATGAGAATTGAATGTTTTATAAGCAGCTAAAAATATGAATTTGTAATATTTGTATAAATTATTATGTAAAAGCATGCTTCATAGTGTTTATGCAGTGTCATCTTAAATGATATATATGAATGTTAATTATGGTAATTAAGTATCATTTTTACAATCTAGTAGTAAAGGTTTTAAGACACTAACATGAGAATTGAGTGTTTTATAAGCAGCTAAAAATTTGAATTTGTAATATTTGTATAAATTATTATGTAAATGCATGCTTCATAGTGTTTATGCAGTGTCATCTTAAATGATATATATGAATGTTAATTATGGTAATTAAGTATCATTTTTACAATCTAGTAGTAAAGGTTTTAAGACACTAACATGAGAATTGAGTGTTTTATAAGCAGCTAAAAATATGAATTTGTTATATTTGTATAAATTATTATGTAAAAGCATGCTTCATAGTGTTTATGCAGTGTCATCTTAAATGATATATATGAATGTTAATTATGGTAATTAAGTATCATTTTTACAATCTAGTAGTAAAGGTTTTAAGACACTAACATGAGAATTGAGTGTTTTATAAGCAGCTAAAAATATGAATTTGTTATATTTGTATAAATTATTATGTAAAAGCATGCTTCATAGTGTTTATGCAGTGTCATCTTAAATGAAATATATGAATGTTTATAATGGTAAATAAGAATTATTTGCTTAATATAATGATCAGGGTTTTTTGAAACTAATTTTATGTTATACTACTATTAATTGACTATAGATTACATTCTATATTCATTTCACATACATTGCATAAAACCATTATTATTATCAGAATCTTCTAGTCCATTGTTTAATGTAAGATGTTGATACTTTCCCAAGTTGTAGGAATGTGAATTTCCGTCTCGGCATGCATCAAGTGATCTGCTGTACTACCATCTGAAAAATTGTAGTCGGTTAAATATGTATAATAGTTGTAGGATAAAATGTCACTAATACATTCCATAATTAAAACGAAAATCTTTATATTACAACTAGTACCGGAATACACTGAGCAATTCAGAAATGGAAATAGTCAAAGAAAAACTAACACACAAACTTCATTCTTATTACAACATTTGTGAAAGCAGTTTGCAGTTGAAACTTAAATACTAATACACATGTAAAACTGCAAATAGATATGAAATATAAATATATAACAGATGATAAGATATAATAGTTTTGATAAGACAAAAAAGATCGTACATATCTACTATAATGTTTTGTTGGATTTGAATGTAAAATAAGTGTTTATAAAGAATACACTTGTACAATAACTTAAACTTGCTGTTTTTTTAATAGACTGTGACATAATCGTACCTCAAAAATAATACTGATTTGAACATAAAAATATCGAATCATTATTGAATAAAAGTACCGTAAAGCATATGATAAAACTAGACGATTTAAATTACAATACTTTGGATTATGGTTTAATGAAAACCTAATTATGAAAAAAACGCAGAAATAATAAAAAAAGATTTTTAAAACTGAGGCATATTTTAAGAATGAAAATTAAAAGCTCATTTTGATTACCAATACTATATTCATATTTTTCACAAATTTCAATTGATACACTACTATTAATTTACTATCAATTACATTTTATATTCATTACAAGTACATTGCATAAAATCATTATTATTATCAGAATCTTCAAGTCCATGTTCAATGTGGGATGTTGAAACTTTCCCAAATTCCGAAAATGTTAATAAATGTCTCAGCATGCCTTGTGTGATCTACTATTATACTGCCATCTAAAAAAAAAAAAGTCATTTAAATATGTATAATGGTTGGAGAAATTATAATAATGATGATTGATGAGCAAAAAAAGATAAGATAATAAAAATCTACCAGAGTGTTGTGTTGAATTTTAATGAAAAAAAAATATATAAAAAAAATATACTTGTACAATAACTTAAACTTGCTGATTTTTAATATGAAAAAAATATAAATTTGTAATATTTGTATTAATTTTTATGTAAAACCATGCTTCCTACTGTTTATGAAGTATCAGCTTCAATGAAATATATGAATATTAATAATGAATAAATAAGAATCATTTTTACAATCTAGTATTAAAGGTTTTAAGACACTAACATGAGAATTGAGTGTTTTATAAGCAGCAAAAAATATGAATTTGTAATATTTGTATAAATAATAATGAAAGAGCATGCTTCATAGTGTATATGCAGTGTCAGCCTCAATGAAATATATGAATGTTAATAATGGTAAATAAGAAGCATTTTTACAATCTAGTAGTAAAGGTTTTAAGACACTAACATGAGAATTGAATGTTTTATAAGCAGCTAAAAATATGAATTTGTAATATTTGTATAAATTATTATGTAAAAGCATGCTTCATAGTGTTTATGCAGTGTCATCTTAAATGATATATATGAATGTTAATTATGGTAATTAAGTATCATTTTTACAATCTAGTAGTAAAGGTTTTAAGACACTAACATGAGAATTGAGTGTTTTATAAGCAGCTAAAAATTTGAATTTGTAATATTTGTATAAATTATTATGTAAATGCATGCTTCATAGTGTTTATGCAGTGTCATCTTAAATGATATATATGAATGTTAATTATGGTAATTAAGTATCATTTTTACAATCTAGTAGTAAAGGTTTTAAGACACTAACATGAGAATTGAGTGTTTTATAAGCAGCTAAAAATATGAATATGTTATATTTGTATAAATTATTATGTAAAAGCATGCTTCATAGTGTTTATGCAGTGTCATCTTAAATGAAATATATGAATGTTTATAATGGTAAATAAGAATTATTTGCTTAATATAATGATCAGGGTTTTTTGAAACTAATTTTATGTTATACTACTATTAATTGACTATAGATTACATTCTATATTCATTTCACATACATTGCATAAAACCATTATTATTATCAGAATCTTCTAGTCCATTGTTTAATGTAAGATGTTGATACTTTCCCAAGTTGTAGGAATGTGAATTTCCGTCTCGGCATGCATCAAGTGATCTGCTGTACTACCATCTGAAAAATTGTAGTCGGTTAAATATGTATAATAGTTGTAGGATAAAATGTCACTAATACATTCCATAATTAAAACGAAAATCTTTATATTACAACTAGTACCGGAATACACTGAGCAATTCAGAAATGGAAATAGTCAAAGAAAAACTAACACACAAACTTCATTCTTATTACAACATTTGTGAAAGCAGTTTGCAGTTGAAACTTAAATACTAATACACATGTAAAACTGCAAATAGATATGAAATATAAATATATAACAGATGATAAGATATAATAGTTTTGATAAGACAAAAAAGATCGTACATATCTACTATAATGTTTTGTTGGATTTGAATGTAAAATAAGTGTTTATAAAGAATACACTTGTACAATAACTTAAACTTGCTGTTTTTTTAATAGACTGTGACATAATCGTACCTCAAAAATAATACTGATTTGAACATAAAAATATCGAATCATTATTGAATAAAAGTACCGTAAAGCATATGATAAAACTAGACGATTTAAATTACAATACTTTGGATTATGGTTTAATGAAAACCTAATTATGAAAAAAACGCAGAAATAATAAAAAAAGATTTTTAAAACTGAGGCATATTTTAAGAATGAAAATTAAAAGCTCATTTTGATTACCAATACTATATTCATATTTTTCACAAATTTCAATTGATACACTACTATTAATTTACTATCAATTACATTTTATATTCATTACAAGTACATTGCATAAAATCATTATTATTATCAGAATCTTCAAGTCCATGTTCAATGTGGGATGTTGAAACTTTCCCAAATTCCGAAAATGTTAATAAATGTCTCAGCATGCCTTGTGTGATCTACTATTATACTGCCATCTAAAAAAAAAAAAGTCATTTAAATATGTATAATGGTTGGAGAAATTATAATAATGATGATTGATGAGCAAAAAAAGATAAGATAATAAAAATCTACCAGAGTGTTGTGTTGAATTTTAATGAAAAAAAAATATATAAAAAAAATATACTTGTACAATAACTTAAACTTGCTGATTTTTAATATGAAAAAAATATAAATTTGTAATATTTGTATTAATTTTTATGTAAAACCATGCTTCCTACTGTTTATGAAGTATCAGCTTCAATGAAATATATGAATATTAATAATGAATAAATAAGAATCATTTTTACAATCTAGTATTAAAGGTTTTAAGACACTAACATGAGAATTGAGTGTTTTATAAGCAGCAAAAAATATGAATTTGTAATATTTGTATAAATAATAATGAAAGAGCATGCTTCATAGTGTATATGCAGTGTCAGCCTCAATGAAATATATGAATGTTAATAATGGTAAATAAGAAGCATTTTTACAATCTAGTAGTAAAGGTTTTAAGACACTAACATGAGAATTGAATGTTTTATAAGCAGCTAAAAATATGAATTTGTAATATTTGTATAAATTATTATGTAAAAGCATGCTTCATAGTGTTTATGCAGTGTCATCTTAAATGATATATATGAATGTTAATTATGGTAATTAAGTATCATTTTTACAATCTAGTAGTAAAGGTTTTAAGACACTAACATGAGAATTGAGTGTTTTATAAGCAGCTAAAAATTTGAATTTGTAATATTTGTATAAATTATTATGTAAATGCATGCTTCATAGTGTTTATGCAGTGTCATCTTAAATGATATATATGAATGTTAATTATGGTAATTAAGTATCATTTTTACAATCTAGTAGTAAAGGTTTTAAGACACTAACATGAGAATTGAGTGTTTTATAAGCAGCTAAAAATATGAATTTGTTATATTTGTATAAATTATTATGTAAAAGCATGCTTCATAGTGTTTATGCAGTGTCATCTTAAATGATATATATGAATGTTAATTATGGTAATTAAGTATCATTTTTACAATCTAGTAGTAAAGGTTTTAAGACACTAACATGAGAATTGAGTGTTTTATAAGCAGCTAAAAATATGAATTTGTTATATTTGTATAAATTATTATGTAAAAGCATGCTTCATAGTGTTTATGCAGTGTCATCTTAAATGAAATATATGAATGTTTATAATGGTAAATAAGAATTATTTGCTTAATATAATGATCAGGGTTTTTTGAAACTAATTTTATGTTATACTACTATTAATTGACTATAGATTACATTCTATATTCATTTCACATACATTGCATAAAACCATTATTATTATCAGAATCTTCTAGTCCATTGTTTAATGTAAGATGTTGATACTTTCCCAAGTTGTAGGAATGTGAATTTCCGTCTCGGCATGCATCAAGTGATCTGCTGTACTACCATCTGAAAAATTGTAGTCGGTTAAATATGTATAATAGTTGTAGGATAAAATGTCACTAATACATTCCATAATTAAAACGAAAATCTTTATATTACAACTAGTACCGGAATACACTGAGCAATTCAGAAATGGAAATAGTCAAAGAAAAACTAACACACAAACTTCATTCTTATTACAACATTTGTGAAAGCAGTTTGCAGTTGAAACTTAAATACTAATACACATGTAAAACTGCAAATAGATATGAAATATAAATATATAACAGATGATAAGATATAATAGTTTTGATAAGACAAAAAAGATCGTACATATCTACTATAATGTTTTGTTGGATTTGAATGTAAAATAAGTGTTTATAAAGAATACACTTGTACAATAACTTAAACTTGCTGTTTTTTTAATAGACTGTGACATAATCGTACCTCAAAAATAATACTGATTTGAACATAAAAATATCGAATCATTATTGAATAAAAGTACCGTAAAGCATATGATAAAACTAGACGATTTAAATTACAATACTTTGGATTATGGTTTAATGAAAACCTAATTATGAAAAAAACGCAGAAATAATAAAAAAAGATTTTTAAAACTGAGGCATATTTTAAGAATGAAAATTAAAAGCTCATTTTGATTACCAATACTATATTCATATTTTTCACAAATTTCAATTGATACACTACTATTAATTTACTATCAATTACATTTTATATTCATTACAAGTACATTGCATAAAATCATTATTATTATCAGAATCTTCAAGTCCATGTTCAATGTGGGATGTTGAAACTTTCCCAAATTCCGAAAATGTTAATAAATGTCTCAGCATGCCTTGTGTGATCTACTATTATACTGCCATCTAAAAAAAAAAAAGTCATTTAAATATGTATAATGGTTGGAGAAATTATAATAATGATGATTGATGAGCAAAAAAAGATAAGATAATAAAAATCTACCAGAGTGTTGTGTTGAATTTTAATGAAAAAAAAATATATAAAAAAAATATACTTGTACAATAACTTAAACTTGCTGATTTTTAATATGAAAAAAATATAAATTTGTAATATTTGTATTAATTTTTATGTAAAACCATGCTTCCTACTGTTTATGAAGTATCAGCTTCAATGAAATATATGAATATTAATAATGAATAAATAAGAATCATTTTTACAATCTAGTATTAAAGGTTTTAAGACACTAACATGAGAATTGAGTGTTTTATAAGCAGCAAAAAATATGAATTTGTAATATTTGTATAAATAATAATGAAAGAGCATGCTTCATAGTGTATATGCAGTGTCAGCCTCAATGAAATATATGAATGTTAATAATGGTAAATAAGAAGCATTTTTACAATCTAGTAGTAAAGGTTTTAAGACACTAACATGAGAATTGAATGTTTTATAAGCAGCTAAAAATATGAATTTGTAATATTTGTATAAATTATTATGTAAAAGCATGCTTCATAGTGTTTATGCAGTGTCATCTTAAATGATATATATGAATGTTAATTATGGTAATTAAGTATCATTTTTACAATCTAGTAGTAAAGGTTTTAAGACACTAACATGAGAATTGAGTGTTTTATAAGCAGCTAAAAATTTGAATTTGTAATATTTGTATAAATTATTATGTAAATGCATGCTTCATAGTGTTTATGCAGTGTCATCTTAAATGATATATATGAATGTTAATTATGGTAATTAAGTATCATTTTTACAATCTAGTAGTAAAGGTTTTAAGACACTAACATGAGAATTGAGTGTTTTATAAGCAGCTAAAAATATGAATATGTTATATTTGTATAAATTATTATGTAAAAGCATGCTTCATAGTGTTTATGCAGTGTCATCTTAAATGAAATATATGAATGTTTATAATGGTAAATAAGAATTATTTGCTTAATATAATGATCAGGGTTTTTTGAAACTAATTTTATGTTATACTACTATTAATTGACTATAGATTACATTCTATATTCATTTCACATACATTGCATAAAACCATTATTATTATCAGAATCTTCTAGTCCATTGTTTAATGTAAGATGTTGATACTTTCCCAAGTTGTAGGAATGTGAATTTCCGTCTCGGCATGCATCAAGTGATCTGCTGTACTACCATCTGAAAAATTGTAGTCGGTTAAATATGTATAATAGTTGTAGGATAAAATGTCACTAATACATTCCATAATTAAAACGAAAATCTTTATATTACAACTAGTACCGGAATACACTGAGCAATTCAGAAATGGAAATAGTCAAAGAAAAACTAACACACAAACTTCATTCTTATTACAACATTTGTGAAAGCAGTTTGCAGTTGAAACTTAAATACTAATACACATGTAAAACTGCAAATAGATATGAAATATAAATATATAACAGATGATAAGATATAATAGTTTTGATAAGACAAAAAAGATCGTACATATCTACTATAATGTTTTGTTGGATTTGAATGTAAAATAAGTGTTTATAAAGAATACACTTGTACAATAACTTAAACTTGCTGTTTTTTTAATAGACTGTGACATAATCGTACCTCAAAAATAATACTGATTTGAACATAAAAATATCGAATCATTATTGAATAAAAGTACCGTAAAGCATATGATAAAACTAGACGATTTAAATTACAATACTTTGGATTATGGTTTAATGAAAACCTAATTATGAAAAAAACGCAGAAATAATAAAAAAAGATTTTTAAAACTGAGGCATATTTTAAGAATGAAAATTAAAAGCTCATTTTGATTACCAATACTATATTCATATTTTTCACAAATTTCAATTGATACACTACTATTAATTTACTATCAATTACATTTTATATTCATTACAAGTACATTGCATAAAATCATTATTATTATCAGAATCTTCAAGTCCATGTTCAATGTGGGATGTTGAAACTTTCCCAAATTCCGAAAATGTTAATAAATGTCTCAGCATGCCTTGTGTGATCTACTATTATACTGCCATCTAAAAAAAACAAAGTCATTTAAATATGTATAATGGTTGGAGAAATTATAATAATGATGATTGATGAGCAAAAAAAGATAAGATAATAAAAATCTACCAGAGTGTTGTGTTGAATTTTAATGAAAAAAAAATATATAAAAAAAATATACTTGTACAATAACTTAAACTTGCTGATTTTTAATATGAAAAAAATATAAATTTGTAATATTTGTATTAATTTTTATGTAAAACCATGCTTCCTACTGTTTATGAAGTATCAGCTTCAATGAAATATATGAATATTAATAATGAATAAATAAGAATCATTTTTACAATCTAGTATTAAAGGTTTTAAGACACTAACATGAGAATTGAGTGTTTTATAAGCAGCAAAAAATATGAATTTGTAATATTTGTATAAATAATAATGAAAGAGCATGCTTCATAGTGTATATGCAGTGTCAGCCTCAATGAAATATATGAATGTTAATAATGGTAAATAAGAAGCATTTTTACAATCTAGTAGTAAAGGTTTTAAGACACTAACATGAGAATTGAATGTTTTATAAGCAGCTAAAAATATGAATTTGTAATATTTGTATAAATTATTATGTAAAAGCATGCTTCATAGTGTTTATGCAGTGTCATCTTAAATGATATATATGAATGTTAATTATGGTAATTAAGTATCATTTTTACAATCTAGTAGTAAAGGTTTTAAGACACTAACATGAGAATTGAGTGTTTTATAAGCAGCTAAAAATTTGAATTTGTAATATTTGTATAAATTATTATGTAAATGCATGCTTCATAGTGTTTATGCAGTGTCATCTTAAATGATATATATGAATGTTAATTATGGTAATTAAGTATCATTTTTACAATCTAGTAGTAAAGGTTTTAAGACACTAACATGAGAATTGAGTGTTTTATAAGCAGCTAAAAATATGAATTTGTTATATTTGTATAAATTATTATGTAAAAGCATGCTTCATAGTGTTTATGCAGTGTCATCTTAAATGATATATATGAATGTTAATTATGGTAATTAAGTATCATTTTTACAATCTAGTAGTAAAGGTTTTAAGACACTAACATGAGAATTGAGTGTTTTATAAGCAGCTAAAAATATGAATTTGTTATATTTGTATAAATTATTATGTAAAAGCATGCTTCATAGTGTTTATGCAGTGTCATCTTAAATGAAATATATGAATGTTTATAATGGTAAATAAGAATTATTTGCTTAATATAATGATCAGGGTTTTTTGAAACTAATTTTATGTTATACTACTATTAATTGACTATAGATTACATTCTATATTCATTTCACATACATTGCATAAAACCATTATTATTATCAGAATCTTCTAGTCCATTGTTTAATGTAAGATGTTGATACTTTCCCAAGTTGTAGGAATGTGAATTTCCGTCTCGGCATGCATCAAGTGATCTGCTGTACTACCATCTGAAAAATTGTAGTCGGTTAAATATGTATAATAGTTGTAGGATAAAATGTCACTAATACATTCCATAATTAAAACGAAAATCTTTATATTACAACTAGTACCGGAATACACTGAGCAATTCAGAAATGGAAATAGTCAAAGAAAAACTAACACACAAACTTCATTCTTATTACAACATTTGTGAAAGCAGTTTGCAGTTGAAACTTAAATACTAATACACATGTAAAACTGCAAATAGATATGAAATATAAATATATAACAGATGATAAGATATAATAGTTTTGATAAGACAAAAAAGATCGTACATATCTACTATAATGTTTTGTTGGATTTGAATGTAAAATAAGTGTTTATAAAGAATACACTTGTACAATAACTTAAACTTGCTGTTTTTTTAATAGACTGTGACATAATCGTACCTCAAAAATAATACTGATTTGAACATAAAAATATCGAATCATTATTGAATAAAAGTACCGTAAAGCATATGATAAAACTAGACGATTTAAATTACAATACTTTGGATTATGGTTTAATGAAAACCTAATTATGAAAAAAACGCAGAAATAATAAAAAAAGATTTTTAAAACTGAGGCATATTTTAAGAATGAAAATTAAAAGCTCATTTTGATTACCAATACTATATTCATATTTTTCACAAATTTCAATTGATACACTACTATTAATTTACTATCAATTACATTTTATATTCATTACAAGTACATTGCATAAAATCATTATTATTATCAGAATCTTCAAGTCCATGTTCAATGTGGGATGTTGAAACTTTCCCAAATTCCGAAAATGTTAATAAATGTCTCAGCATGCCTTGTGTGATCTACTATTATACTGCCATCTAAAAAAAAAAAAGTCATTTAAATATGTATAATGGTTGGAGAAATTATAATAATGATGATTGATGAGCAAAAAAAGATAAGATAATAAAAATCTACCAGAGTGTTGTGTTGAATTTTAATGAAAAAAAAATATATAAAAAAAAATATACTTGTACAATAACTTAAACTTGCTGATTTTTAATATGAAAAAAATATAAATTTGTAATATTTGTATTAATTTTTATGTAAAACCATGCTTCCTACTGTTTATGAAGTATCAGCTTCAATGAAATATATGAATATTAATAATGAATAAATAAGAATCATTTTTACAATCTAGTATTAAAGGTTTTAAGACACTAACATGAGAATTGAGTGTTTTATAAGCAGCAAAAAATATGAATTTGTAATATTTGTATAAATAATAATGAAAGAGCATGCTTCATAGTGTATATGCAGTGTCAGCCTCAATGAAATATATGAATGTTAATAATGGTAAATAAGAAGCATTTTTACAATCTAGTAGTAAAGGTTTTAAGACACTAACATGAGAATTGAATGTTTTATAAGCAGCTAAAAATATGAATTTGTAATATTTGTATAAATTATTATGTAAAAGCATGCTTCATAGTGTTTATGCAGTGTCATCTTAAATGATATATATGAATGTTAATTATGGTAATTAAGTATCATTTTTACAATCTAGTAGTAAAGGTTTTAAGACACTAACATGAGAATTGAGTGTTTTATAAGCAGCTAAAAATTTGAATTTGTAATATTTGTATAAATTATTATGTAAATGCATGCTTCATAGTGTTTATGCAGTGTCATCTTAAATGATATATATGAATGTTAATTATGGTAATTAAGTATCATTTTTACAATCTAGTAGTAAAGGTTTTAAGACACTAACATGAGAATTGAGTGTTTTATAAGCAGCTAAAAATATGAATTTGTTATATTTGTATAAATTATTATGTAAAAGCATGCTTCATAGTGTTTATGCAGTGTCATCTTAAATGATATATATGAATGTTAATTATGGTAATTAAGTATCATTTTTACAATCTAGTAGTAAAGGTTTTAAGACACTAACATGAGAATTGAGTGTTTTATAAGCAGCTAAAAATATGAATTTGTTATATTTGTATAAATTATTATGTAAAAGCATGCTTCATAGTGTTTATGCAGTGTCATCTTAAATGAAATATATGAATGTTTATAATGGTAAATAAGAATTATTTGCTTAATATAATGATCAGGGTTTTTTGAAACTAATTTTATGTTATACTACTATTAATTGACTATAGATTACATTCTATATTCATTTCACATACATTGCATAAAACCATTATTATTATCAGAATCTTCTAGTCCATTGTTTAATGTAAGATGTTGATACTTTCCCAAGTTGTAGGAATGTGAATTTCCGTCTCGGCATGCATCAAGTGATCTGCTGTACTACCATCTGAAAAATTGTAGTCGGTTAAATATGTATAATAGTTGTAGGATAAAATGTCACTAATACATTCCATAATTAAAACGAAAATCTTTATATTACAACTAGTACCGGAATACACTGAGCAATTCAGAAATGGAAATAGTCAAAGAAAAACTAACACACAAACTTCATTCTTATTACAACATTTGTGAAAGCAGTTTGCAGTTGAAACTTAAATACTAATACACATGTAAAACTGCAAATAGATATGAAATATAAATATATAACAGATGATAAGATATAATAGTTTTGATAAGACAAAAAAGATCGTACATATCTACTATAATGTTTTGTTGGATTTGAATGTAAAATAAGTGTTTATAAAGAATACACTTGTACAATAACTTAAACTTGCTGTTTTTTTAATAGACTGTGACATAATCGTACCTCAAAAATAATACTGATTTGAACATAAAAATATCGAATCATTATTGAATAAAAGTACCGTAAAGCATATGATAAAACTAGACGATTTAAATTACAATACTTTGGATTATGGTTTAATGAAAACCTAATTATGAAAAAAAACGCAGAAATAATAAAAAAAGATTTTTAAAACTGAGGCATATTTTAAGAATGAAAATTAAAAGCTCATTTTGATTACCAATACTATATTCATATTTTTCACAAATTTCAATTGATACACTACTATTAATTTACTATCAATTACATTTTATATTCATTACAAGTACATTGCATAAAATCATTATTATTATCAGAATCTTCAAGTCCATGTTCAATGTGGGATGTTGAAACTTTCCCAAATTCCGAAAATGTTAATAAATGTCTCAGCATGCCTTGTGTGATCTACTATTATACTGCCATCTAAAAAAAAAAAAGTCATTTAAATATGTATAATGGTTGGAGAAATTATAATAATGATGATTGATGAGCAAAAAAAGATAAGATAATAAAAATCTACCAGAGTGTTGTGTTGAATTTTAATGAAAAAAAAATATATAAAAAAAATATACTTGTACAATAACTTAAACTTGCTGATTTTTAATATGAAAAAAATATAAATTTGTAATATTTGTATTAATTTTTATGTAAAACCATGCTTCCTACTGTTTATGAAGTATCAGCTTCAATGAAATATATGAATATTAATAATGAATAAATAAGAATCATTTTTACAATCTAGTATTAAAGGTTTTAAGACACTAACATGAGAATTGAGTGTTTTATAAGCAGCAAAAAATATGAATTTGTAATATTTGTATAAATAATAATGAAAGAGCATGCTTCATAGTGTATATGCAGTGTCAGCCTCAATGAAATATATGAATGTTAATAATGGTAAATAAGAAGCATTTTTACAATCTAGTAGTAAAGGTTTTAAGACACTAACATGAGAATTGAATGTTTTATAAGCAGCTAAAAATATGAATTTGTAATATTTGTATAAATTATTATGTAAAAGCATGCTTCATAGTGTTTATGCAGTGTCATCTTAAATGATATATATGAATGTTAATTATGGTAATTAAGTATCATTTTTACAATCTAGTAGTAAAGGTTTTAAGACACTAACATGAGAATTGAGTGTTTTATAAGCAGCTAAAAATTTGAATTTGTAATATTTGTATAAATTATTATGTAAATGCATGCTTCATAGTGTTTATGCAGTGTCATCTTAAATGATATATATGAATGTTAATTATGGTAATTAAGTATCATTTTTACAATCTAGTAGTAAAGGTTTTAAGACACTAACATGAGAATTGAGTGTTTTATAAGCAGCTAAAAATATGAATTTGTTATATTTGTATAAATTATTATGTAAAAGCATGCTTCATAGTGTTTATGCAGTGTCATCTTAAATGATATATATGAATGTTAATTATGGTAATTAAGTATCATTTTTACAATCTAGTAGTAAAGGTTTTAAGACACTAACATGAGAATTGAGTGTTTTATAAGCAGCTAAAAATATGAATTTGTTATATTTGTATAAATTATTATGTAAAAGCATGCTTCATAGTGTTTATGCAGTGTCATCTTAAATGAAATATATGAATGTTTATAATGGTAAATAAGAATTATTTGCTTAATATAATGATCAGGGTTTTTTGAAACTAATTTTATGTTATACTACTATTAATTGACTATAGATTACATTCTATATTCATTTCACATACATTGCATAAAACCATTATTATTATCAGAATCTTCTAGTCCATTGTTTAATGTAAGATGTTGATACTTTCCCAAGTTGTAGGAATGTGAATTTCCGTCTCGGCATGCATCAAGTGATCTGCTGTACTACCATCTGAAAAATTGTAGTCGGTTAAATATGTATAATAGTTGTAGGATAAAATGTCACTAATACATTCCATAATTAAAACGAAAATCTTTATATTACAACTAGTACCGGAATACACTGAGCAATTCAGAAATGGAAATAGTCAAAGAAAAACTAACACACAAACTTCATTCTTATTACAACATTTGTGAAAGCAGTTTGCAGTTGAAACTTAAATACTAATACACATGTAAAACTGCAAATAGATATGAAATATAAATATATAACAGATGATAAGATATAATAGTTTTGATAAGACAAAAAAGATCGTACATATCTACTATAATGTTTTGTTGGATTTGAATGTAAAATAAGTGTTTATAAAGAATACACTTGTACAATAACTTAAACTTGCTGTTTTTTTAATAGACTGTGACATAATCGTACCTCAAAAATAATACTGATTTGAACATAAAAATATCGAATCATTATTGAATAAAAGTACCGTAAAGCATATGATAAAACTAGACGATTTAAATTACAATACTTTGGATTATGGTTTAATGAAAACCTAATTATGAAAAAACGCAGAAATAATAAAAAAAGATTTTTAAAACTGAGGCATATTTTAAGAATGAAAATTAAAAGCTCATTTTGATTACCAATACTATATTCATATTTTTCACAAATTTCAATTGATACACTACTATTAATTTACTATCAATTACATTTTATATTCATTACAAGTACATTGCATAAAATCATTATTATTATCAGAATCTTCAAGTCCATGTTCAATGTGGGATGTTGAAACTTTCCCAAATTCCGAAAATGTTAATAAATGTCTCAGCATGCCTTGTGTGATCTACTATTATACTGCCATCTAAAAAAAAAAAAGTCATTTAAATATGTATAATGGTTGGAGAAATTATAATAATGATGATTGATGAGCAAAAAAAGATAAGATAATAAAAATCTACCAGAGTGTTGTGTTGAATTTTAATGAAAAAAAAATATATAAAAAAAATATACTTGTACAATAACTTAAACTTGCTGATTTTTAATATGAAAAAAATATAAATTTGTAATATTTGTATTAATTTTTATGTAAAACCATGCTTCCTACTGTTTATGAAGTATCAGCTTCAATGAAATATATGAATATTAATAATGAATAAATAAGAATCATTTTTACAATCTAGTATTAAAGGTTTTAAGACACTAACATGAGAATTGAGTGTTTTATAAGCAGCAAAAAATATGAATTTGTAATATTTGTATAAATAATAATGAAAGAGCATGCTTCATAGTGTATATGCAGTGTCAGCCTCAATGAAATATATGAATGTTAATAATGGTAAATAAGAAGCATTTTTACAATCTAGTAGTAAAGGTTTTAAGACACTAACATGAGAATTGAATGTTTTATAAGCAGCTAAAAATATGAATTTGTAATATTTGTATAAATTATTATGTAAAAGCATGCTTCATAGTGTTTATGCAGTGTCATCTTAAATGATATATATGAATGTTAATTATGGTAATTAAGTATCATTTTTACAATCTAGTAGTAAAGGTTTTAAGACACTAACATGAGAATTGAGTGTTTTATAAGCAGCTAAAAATATGAATTTGTTATATTTGTATAAATTATTATGTAAAAGCATGCTTCATAGTGTTTATGCAGTGTCATCTTAAATGATATATATGAATGTTAATTATGGTAATTAAGTATCATTTTTACAATCTAGTAGTAAAGGTTTTAAGACACTAACATGAGAATTGAGTGTTTTATAAGCAGCTAAAAATATGAATTTGTTATATTTGTATAAATTATTATGTAAAAGCATGCCTCATAGTGTTTATGCAGTGTCATCTTAAATGATATATATGAATGTTAATTATGGTAATTAAGTATCATTTTTACAATCTAGTAGTAAAGGTTTTAAGACACTAACATGAGAATTGAGTGTTTTATAAGCAGCTAAAATATGAATTTGTTATATTTGTATAAATTATTATGTAAAAGCATGCTTCATAGTGTTTATGCAGTGTCATCTTAAATGATATATATGAATGTTAATTATGGTAATTAAGTATCATTTTTACAATCTAGTAGTAAAGGTTTTAAGACACTAACATGAGAATTGAGTGTTTTATAAGCAGCTAAAAATATGAATTTGTTATATTTGTATAAATTATTATGTAAAAGCATGCTTCATAGTGTTTATGCAGTGCCATCTTAATGAAATATATGAATGTTTATAATGGTAAATAAGAATTATTTGCTTAATATAATGATCAGGGTTTTTTGAAACTAATTTTATGTTATACTACTATTAATTGACTATAGATTACATTCTATATTCATTTCACATACATTGCATAAAACCATTATTATTATCAGAATCTTCTAGTCCATTGTTTAATGTAAGATGTTGATACTTTCCCAAGTTGTAGGAATGTGAATTTCCGTCTCGGCATGCATCAAGTGATCTGCTGTACTACCATCTGAAAAATTGTAGTCGGTTAAATATGTATAATAGTTGTAGGATAAAATGTCACTAATACATTCCATAATTAAAACGAAAATCTTTATATTACAACTAGTACCGGAATACACTGAGCAATTCAGAAATGGAAATAGTCAAAGAAAAACTAACACACAAACTTCATTCTTATTACAACATTTGTGAAAGCAGTTTGCAGTTGAAACTTAAATACTAATACACATGTAAAACTGCAAATAGATATGAAATATAAATATATAACAGATGATAAGATATAATAGTTTTGATAAGACAAAAAAGATCGTACATATCTACTATAATGTTTTGTTGGATTTGAATGTAAAATAAGTGTTTATAAAGAATACACTTGTACAATAACTTAAACTTGCTGTTTTTTTAATAGACTGTGACATAATCGTACCTCAAAAATAATACTGATTTGAACATAAAAATATCGAATCATTATTGAATAAAAGTACCGTAAAGCATATGATAAAACTAGACGATTTAAATTACAATACTTTGGATTATGGTTTAATGAAAACCTAATTATGAAAAAAAACGCAGAAATAATAAAAAAAGATTTTTAAAACTGAGGCATATTTTAAGAATGAAAATTAAAAGCTCATTTTGATTACCAATACTATATTCATATTTTTCACAAATTTCAATTGATACACTACTATTAATTTACTATCAATTACATTTTATATTCATTACAAGTACATTGCATAAAATCATTATTATTATCAGAATCTTCAAGTCCATGTTCAATGTGGGATGTTGAAACTTTCCCAAATTCCGAAAATGTTAATAAATGTCTCAGCATGCCTTGTGTGATCTACTATTATACTGCCATCTAAAAAAAAAATAGTCATTTAAATATGTATAATGGTTGGAGAAATTATAATAATGATGATTGATGAGCAAAAAAAGATAAGATAATAAAAATCTACCAGAGTGTTGTGTTGAATTTTAATGAAAAAAAAATATATAAAAAAAATATACTTGTACAATAACTTAAACTTGCTGATTTTTAATATGAAAAAAATATAAATTTGTAATATTTGTATTAATTTTTATGTAAAACCATGCTTCCTACTGTTTATGAAGTATCAGCTTCAATGAAATATATGAATATTAATAATGAATAAATAAGAATCATTTTTACAATCTAGTATTAAAGGTTTTAAGACACTAACATGAGAATTGAGTGTTTTATAAGCAGCAAAAAATATGAATTTGTAATATTTGTATAAATAATAATGAAAGAGCATGCTTCATAGTGTATATGCAGTGTCAGCCTCAATGAAATATATGAATGTTAATAATGGTAAATAAGAAGCATTTTTACAATCTAGTAGTAAAGGTTTTAAGACACTAACATGAGAATTGAATGTTTTATAAGCAGCTAAAAATATGAATTTGTAATATTTGTATAAATTATTATGTAAAAGCATGCTTCATAGTGTTTATGCAGTGTCATCTTAAATGATATATATGAATGTTAATTATGGTAATTAAGTATCATTTTTACAATCTAGTAGTAAAGGTTTTAAGACACTAACATGAGAATTGAGTGTTTTATAAGCAGCTAAAAATATGAATTTGTTATATTTGTATAAATTATTATGTAAAAGCATGCTTCATAGTGTTTATGCAGTGTCATCTTAAATGAAATATATGAATGTTTATAATGGTAAATAAGAATTATTTGCTTAATATAATGATCAGGGTTTTTTGAAACTAATTTTATGTTATACTACTATTAATTGACTATAGATTACATTCTATATTCATTTCACATACATTGCATAAAACCATTATTATTATCAGAATCTTCTAGTCCATTGTTTAATGTAAGATGTTGATACTTTCCCAAGTTGTAGGAATGTGAATTTCCGTCTCGGCATGCATCAAGTGATCTGCTGTACTACCATCTGAAAAATTGTAGTCGGTTAAATATGTATAATAGTTGTAGGATAAAATGTCACTAATACATTCCATAATTAAAACGAAAATCTTTATATTACAACTAGTACCGGAATACACTGAGCAATTCAGAAATGGAAATAGTCAAAGAAAAACTAACACACAAACTTCATTCTTATTACAACATTTGTGAAAGCAGTTTGCAGTTGAAACTTAAATACTAATACACATGTAAAACTGCAAATAGATATGAAATATAAATATATAACAGATGATAAGATATAATAGTTTTGATAAGACAAAAAAGATCGTACATATCTACTATAATGTTTTGTTGGATTTGAATGTAAAATAAGTGTTTATAAAGAATACACTTGTACAATAACTTAAACTTGCTGTTTTTTTAATAGACTGTGACATAATCGTACCTCAAAAATAATACTGATTTGAACATAAAAATATCGAATCATTATTGAATAAAAGTACCGTAAAGCATATGATAAAACTAGACGATTTAAATTACAATACTTTGGATTATGGTTTAATGAAAACCTAATTATGAAAAAAACGCAGAAATAATAAAAAAAGATTTTTAAAACTGAGGCATATTTTAAGAATGAAAATTAAAAGCTCAATTTGATTACCAATACTATATTCATATTTTTCACAAATTTCAATTGATACACTACTATTAATTTACTATCAATTACATTTTATATTCATTACAAGTACATTGCATAAAATCATTATTATTATCAGAATCTTCAAGTCCATGTTCAATGTGGGATGTTGAAACTTACCCAAATTCCGAAAATGTTAATAAATGTCTCAGCATGCCTTGTGTGATCTACTATTATACTGCCATCTAAAAAAAAAAAAGTCATTTAAATATGTATAATGGTTGGAGAAATTATAATAATGATGATTGATGAGCAAAAAAAGATAAGATAATAAAAATCTACCAGAGTGTTGTGTTGAATTTTAATGAAAAAAAAATATATAAAAAAAATATACTTGTACAATAACTTAAACTTGCTGATTTTTAATATGAAAAAAATATAAATTTGTAATATTTGTATTAATTTTTATGTAAAACCATGCTTCCTACTGTTTATGAAGTATCAGCTTCAATGAAATATATGAATATTAATAATGAATAAATAAGAATCATTTTTACAATCTAGTATTAAAGGTTTTAAGACACTAACATGAGAATTGAGTGTTTTATAAGCAGCAAAAAATATGAATTTGTAATATTTGTATAAATAATAATGAAAGAGCATGCTTCATAGTGTATATGCAGTGTCAGCCTCAATGAAATATATGAATGTTAATAATGGTAAATAAGAAGCATTTTTACAATCTAGTAGTAAAGGTTTTAAGACACTAACATGAGAATTGAATGTTTTATAAGCAGCTAAAAATATGAATTTGTAATATTTGTATAAATTATTATGTAAAAGCATGCTTCATAGTGTTTATGCAGTGTCATCTTAAATGATATATATGAATGTTAATTATGGTAATTAAGTATCATTTTTACAATCTAGTAGTAAAGGTTTTAAGACACTAACATGAGAATTGAGTGTTTTATAAGCAGCTAAAAATATGAATTTGTTATATTTGTATAAATTATTATGTAAAAGCATGCTTCATAGTGTTTATGCAGTGTCATCTTAAATGAAATATATGAATGTTTATAATGGTAAATAAGAATTATTTGCTTAATATAATGATCAGGGTTTTTTGAAACTAATTTTATGTTATACTACTATTAATTGACTATAGATTACATTCTATATTCATTTCACATACATTGCATAAAACCATTATTATTATCAGAATCTTCTAGTCCATTGTTTAATGTAAGATGTTGATACTTTCCCAAGTTGTAGGAATGTGAATTTCCGTCTCGGCATGCATCAAGTGATCTGCTGTACTACCATCTGAAAAATTGTAGTCGGTTAAATATGTATAATAGTTGTAGGATAAAATGTCACTAATACATTCCATAATTAAAACGAAAATCTTTATATTACAACTAGTACCGGAATACACTGAGCAATTCAGAAATGGAAATAGTCAAAGAAAAACTAACACACAAACTTCATTCTTATTACAACATTTGTGAAAGCAGTTTGCAGTTGAAACTTAAATACTAATACACATGTAAAACTGCAAATAGATATGAAATATAAATATATAACAGATGATAAGATATAATAGTTTTGATAAGACAAAAAAGATCGTACATATCTACTATAATGTTTTGTTGGATTTGAATGTAAAATAAGTGTTTATAAAGAATACACTTGTACAATAACTTAAACTTGCTGTTTTTTTAATAGACTGTGACATAATCGTACCTCAAAAATAATACTGATTTGAACATAAAAATATCGAATCATTATTGAATAAAAGTACCGTAAAGCATATGATAAAACTAGACGATTTAAATTACAATACTTTGGATTATGGTTTAATGAAAACCTAATTATGAAAAAACGCAGAAATAATAAAAAAAGATTTTTAAAACTGAGGCATATTTTAGGAATGAAAATTAAAAGCTCATTTTGATTACCAATACTATATTCATATTTTTCACAAATTTCAATTGATACACTACTATTAATTTACTATCAATTACATTTTATATTCATTACAAGTACATTGCATAAAATCATTATTATTATCAGAATCTTCAAGTCCATGTTCAATGTGGGATGTTGAAACTTTCCCAAATTCCGAAAATGTTAATAAATGTCTCAGCATGCCTTGTGTGATCTACTATTATACTGCCATCTAAAAAAAAAAAAGTCATTTAAATATGTATAATGGTTGGAGAAATTATAATAATGATGATTGATGAGCAAAAAAAGATAAGATAATAAAAATCTACCAGAGTGTTGTGTTGAATTTTAATGAAAAAAAAATATATAAAAAAAATATACTTGTACAATAACTTAAACTTGCTGATTTTTAATATGAAAAAAATATAAATTTGTAATATTTGTATTAATTTTTATGTAAAACCATGCTTCCTACTGTTTATGAAGTATCAGCTTCAATGAAATATATGAATATTAATAATGAATAAATAAGAATCATTTTTACAATCTAGTATTAAAGGTTTTAAGACACTAACATGAGAATTGAGTGTTTTATAAGCAGCAAAAAATATGAATTTGTAATATTTGTATAAATAATAATGAAAGAGCATGCTTCATAGTGTATATGCAGTGTCAGCCTCAATGAAATATATGAATGTTAATAATGGTAAATAAGAAGCATTTTTACAATCTAGTAGTAAAGGTTTTAAGACACTAACATGAGAATTGAATGTTTTATAAGCAGCTAAAAATATGAATTTGTAATATTTGTATAAATTATTATGTAAAAGCATGCTTCATAGTGTTTATGCAGTGTCATCTTAAATGATATATATGAATGTTAATTATGGTAATTAAGTATCATTTTTACAATCTAGTAGTAAAGGTTTTAAGACACTAACATGAGAATTGAGTGTTTTATAAGCAGCTAAAAATATGAATTTGTTATATTTGTATAAATTATTATGTAAAAGCATGCTTCATAGTGTTTATGCAGTGTCATCTTAAATGAAATATATGAATGTTTATAATGGTAAATAAGAATTATTTGCTTAATATAATGATCAGGGTTTTTTGAAACTAATTTTATGTTATACTACTATTAATTGACTATAGATTACATTCTATATTCATTTCACATACATTGCATAAAACCATTATTATTATCAGAATCTTCTAGTCCATTGTTTAATGTAAGATGTTGATACTTTCCCAAGTTGTAGGAATGTGAATTTCCGTCTCGGCATGCATCAAGTGATCTGCTGTACTACCATCTGAAAAATTGTAGTCGGTTAAATATGTATAATAGTTGTAGGATAAAATGTCACTAATACATTCCATAATTAAAACGAAAATCTTTATATTACAACTAGTACCGGAATACACTGAGCAATTCAGAAATGGAAATAGTCAAAGAAAAACTAACACACAAACTTCATTCTTATTACAACATTTGTGAAAGCAGTTTGCAGTTGAAACTTAAATACTAATACACATGTAAAACTGCAAATAGATATGAAATATAAATATATAACAGATGATAAGATATAATAGTTTTGATAAGACAAAAAAGATCGTACATATCTACTATAATGTTTTGTTGGATTTGAATGTAAAATAAGTGTTTATAAAGAATACACTTGTACAATAACTTAAACTTGCTGTTTTTTTAATAGACTGTGACATAATCGTACCTCAAAAATAATACTGATTTGAACATAAAAATATCGAATCATTATTGAATAAAAGTACCGTAAAGCATATGATAAAACTAGACGATTTAAATTACAATACTTTGGATTATGGTTTAATGAAAACCTAATTATGAAAAAAACGCAGAAATAATAAAAAAAGATTTTTAAAACTGAGGCATATTTTAAGAATGAAAATTAAAAGCTCATTTTGATTACCAATACTATATTCATATTTTTCACAAATTTCAATTGATACACTACTATTAATTTACTATCAATTACATTTTATATTCATTACAAGTACATTGCATAAAATCATTATTATTATCAGAATCTTCAAGTCCATGTTCAATGTGGGATGTTGAAACTTTCCCAAATTCCGAAAATGTTAATAAATGTCTCAGCATGCCTTGTGTGATCTACTATTATACTGCCATCTAAAAAAAAAAAAGTCATTTAAATATGTATAATGGTTGGAGAAATTATAATAATGATGATTGATGAGCAAAAAAAGATAAGATAATAAAAATCTACCAGAGTGTTGTGTTGAATTTTAATGAAAAAAAAATATATAAAAAAAATATACTTGTACAATAACTTAAACTTGCTGATTTTTAATATGAAAAAAATATAAATTTGTAATATTTGTATTAATTTTTATGTAAAACCATGCTTCCTACTGTTTATGAAGTATCAGCTTCAATGAAATATATGAATATTAATAATGAATAAATAAGAATCATTTTTACAATCTAGTATTAAAGGTTTTAAGACACTAACATGAGAATTGAGTGTTTTATAAGCAGCAAAAAATATGAATTTGTAATATTTGTATAAATAATAATGAAAGAGCATGCTTCATAGTGTATATGCAGTGTCAGCCTCAATGAAATATATGAATGTTAATAATGGTAAATAAGAAGCATTTTTACAATCTAGTAGTAAAGGTTTTAAGACACTAACATGAGAATTGAATGTTTTATAAGCAGCTAAAAATATGAATTTGTAATATTTGTATAAATTATTATGTAAAAGCATGCTTCATAGTGTTTATGCAGTGTCAGCCTCAATGAAATATATGAATGTTAATAATGGTAAATAAGAAGCATTTTTACAATCTAGTAGTAAAGGTTTTAAGACACTAACATGAGAATTGAATGTTTTATAAGCAGCTAAAAATATGAATTTGTAATATTTGTATAAATTATTATGTAAATGCATGCTTCATAGTGTTTATGCAGTGTCATCTTAAATGATATATATGAATGTTAATTATGGTAATTAAGTATCATTTTTACAATCTAGTAGTAAAGGTTTTAAGACACTAACATGAGAATTGAGTGTTTTATAAGCAGCTAAAAATATGAATTTGTTATATTTGTATAAATTATTATGTAAAAGCATGCTTCATAGTGTTTATGCAGTGTCATCTTAAATGATATATATGAATGTTAATTATGGTAATTAAGTATCATTTTTACAATCTAGTAGTAAAGGTTTTAAGACACTAACATGAGAATTGAGTGTTTTATAAGCAGCTAAAAATATGAATTTGTTATATTTGTATAAATTATTATGTAAAAGCATGCTTCATAGTGTTTATGCAGTGTCATCTTAAATGAAATATATGAATGTTTATAATGGTAAATAAGAATTATTTGCTTAATATAATGATCAGGGTTTTTTGAAACTAATTTTATGTTATACTACTATTAATTGACTATAGATTACATTCTATATTCATTTCACATACATTGCATAAAACCATTATTATTATCAGAATCTTCTAGTCCATTGTTTAATGTAAGATGTTGATACTTTCCCAAGTTGTAGGAATGTGAATTTCCGTCTCGGCATGCATCAAGTGATCTGCTGTACTACCATCTGAAAAATTGTAGTCGGTTAAATATGTATAATAGTTGTAGGATAAAATGTCACTAATACATTCCATAATTAAAACGAAAATCTTTATATTACAACTAGTACCGGAATACACTGAGCAATTCAGAAATGGAAATAGTCAAAGAAAAACTAACACACAAACTTCATTCTTATTACAACATTTGTGAAAGCAGTTTGCAGTTGAAACTTAAATACTAATACACATGTAAAACTGCAAATAGATATGAAATATAAATATATAACAGATGATAAGATATAATAGTTTTGATAAGACAAAAAAGATCGTACATATCTACTATAATGTTTTGTTGGATTTGAATGTAAAATAAGTGTTTATAAAGAATACACTTGTACAATAACTTAAACTTGCTGTTTTTTTAATAGACTGTGACATAATCGTACCTCAAAAATAATACTGATTTGAACATAAAAATATCGAATCATTATTGAATAAAAGTACCGTAAAGCATATGATAAAACTAGACGATTTAAATTACAATACTTTGGATTATGGTTTAATGAAAACCTAATTATGAAAAAAACGCAGAAATAATAAAAAAAGATTTTTAAAACTGAGGCATATTTTAAGAATGAAAATTAAAAGCTCATTTTGATTACCAATACTATATTCATATTTTTCACAAATTTCAATTGATACACTACTATTAATTTACTATCAATTACATTTTATATTCATTACAAGTACATTGCATAAAATCATTATTATTATCAGAATCTTCAAGTCCATGTTCAATGTGGGATGTTGAAACTTTCCCAAATTCCGAAAATGTTAATAAATGTCTCAGCATGCCTTGTGTGATCTACTATTATACTGCCATCTAAAAAAAAAAAAGTCATTTAAATATGTATAATGGTTGGAGAAATTATAATAATGATGATTGATGAGCAAAAAAAGATAAGATAATAAAAATCTACCAGAGTGTTGTGTTGAATTTTAATGAAAAAAAAATATATAAAAAAAATATACTTGTACAATAACTTAAACTTGCTGATTTTTAATATGAAAAAAATATAAATTTGTAATATTTGTATTAATTTTTATGTAAAACCATGCTTCCTACTGTTTATGAAGTATCAGCTTCAATGAAATATATGAATATTAATAATGAATAAATAAGAATCATTTTTACAATCTAGTATTAAAGGTTTTAAGACACTAACATGAGAATTGAGTGTTTTATAAGCAGCAAAAAATATGAATTTGTAATATTTGTATAAATAATAATGAAAGAGCATGCTTCATAGTGTATATGCAGTGTCAGCCTCAATGAAATATATGAATGTTAATAATGGTAAATAAGAAGCATTTTTACAATCTAGTAGTAAAGGTTTTAAGACACTAACATGAGAATTGAATGTTTTATAAGCAGCTAAAAATATGAATTTGTAATATTTGTATAAATTATTATGTAAAAGCATGCTTCATAGTGTTTATGCAGTGTCATCTTAAATGATATATATGAATGTTAATTATGGTAATTAAGTATCATTTTTACAATCTAGTAGTAAAGGTTTTAAGACACTAACATGAGAATTGAGTGTTTTATAAGCAGCTAAAAATATGAATTTGTTATATTTGTATAAATTATTATGTAAAAGCATGCTTCATAGTGTTTATGCAGTGTCATCTTAAATGATATATATGAATGTTAATTATGGTAATTAAGTATCATTTTTACAATCTAGTAGTAAAGGTTTTAAGACACTAACATGAGAATTGAGTGTTTTATAAGCAGCTAAAAATATGAATTTGTTATATTTGTATAAATTATTATGTAAAAGCATGCCTCATAGTGTTTATGCAGTGTCATCTTAAATGATATATATGAATGTTAATTATGGTAATTAAGTATCATTTTTACAATCTAGTAGTAAAGGTTTTAAGACACTAACATGAGAATTGAGTGTTTTATAAGCAGCTAAAATATGAATTTGTTATATTTGTATAAATTATTATGTAAAAGCATGCTTCATAGTGTTTATGCAGTGTCATCTTAAATGATATATATGAATGTTAATTATGGTAATTAAGTATCATTTTTACAATCTAGTAGTAAAGGTTTTAAGACACTAACATGAGAATTGAGTGTTTTATAAGCAGCTAAAAATATGAATTTGTTATATTTGTATAAATTATTATGTAAAAGCATGCTTCATAGTGTTTATGCAGTGCCATCTTAAATGAAATATATGAATGTTTATAATGGTAAATAAGAATTATTTGCTTAATATAATGATCAGGGTTTTTTGAAACTAATTTTATGTTATACTACTATTAATTGACTATAGATTACATTCTATATTCATTTCACATACATTGCATAAAACCATTATTATTATCAGAATCTTCTAGTCCATTGTTTAATGTAAGATGTTGATACTTTCCCAAGTTGTAGGAATGTGAATTTCCGTCTCGGCATGCATCAAGTGATCTGCTGTACTACCATCTGAAAAATTGTAGTCGGTTAAATATGTATAATAGTTGTAGGATAAAATGTCACTAATACATTCCATAATTAAAACGAAAATCTTTATATTACAACTAGTACCGGAATACACTGAGCAATTCAGAAATGGAAATAGTCAAAGAAAAACTAACACACAAACTTCATTCTTATTACAACATTTGTGAAAGCAGTTTGCAGTTGAAACTTAAATACTAATACACATGTAAAACTGCAAATAGATATGAAATATAAATATATAACAGATGATAAGATATAATAGTTTTGATAAGACAAAAAAGATCGTACATATCTACTATAATGTTTTGTTGGATTTGAATGTAAAATAAGTGTTTATAAAGAATACACTTGTACAATAACTTAAACTTGCTGTTTTTTTAATAGACTGTGACATAATCGTACCTCAAAAATAATACTGATTTGAACATAAAAATATCGAATCATTATTGAATAAAAGTACCGTAAAGCATATGATAAAACTAGACGATTTAAATTACAATACTTTGGATTATGGTTTAATGAAAACCTAATTATGAAAAAAACGCAGAAATAATAAAAAAAGATTTTTAAAACTGAGGCATATTTTAAGAATGAAAATTAAAAGCTCATTTTGATTACCAATACTATATTCATATTTTTCACAAATTTCAATTGATACACTACTATTAATTTACTATCAATTACATTTTATATTCATTACAAGTACATTGCATAAAATCATTATTATTATCAGAATCTTCAAGTCCATGTTCAATGTGGGATGTTGAAACTTTCCCAAATTCCGAAAATGTTAATAAATGTCTCAGCATGCCTTGTGTGATCTACTATTATACTGCCATCTAAAAAAAAAATAGTCATTTAAATATGTATAATGGTTGGAGAAATTATAATAATGATGATTGATGAGCAAAAAAAGATAAGATAATAAAAATCTACCAGAGTGTTGTGTTGAATTTTAATGAAAAAAAAATATATAAAAAAAATATACTTGTACAATAACTTAAACTTGCTGATTTTTAATATGAAAAAAATATAAATTTGTAATATTTGTATTAATTTTTATGTAAAACCATGCTTCCTACTGTTTATGAAGTATCAGCTTCAATGAAATATATGAATATTAATAATGAATAAATAAGAATCATTTTTACAATCTAGTATTAAAGGTTTTAAGACACTAACATGAGAATTGAGTGTTTTATAAGCAGCAAAAAATATGAATTTGTAATATTTGTATAAATAATAATGAAAGAGCATGCTTCATAGTGTATATGCAGTGTCAGCCTCAATGAAATATATGAATGTTAATAATGGTAAATAAGAAGCATTTTTACAATCTAGTAGTAAAGGTTTTAAGACACTAACATGAGAATTGAATGTTTTATAAGCAGCTAAAAATATGAATTTGTAATATTTGTATAAATTATTATGTAAAAGCATGCTTCATAGTGTTTATGCAGTGTCATCTTAAATGATATATATGAATGTTAATTATGGTAATTAAGTATCATTTTTACAATCTAGTAGTAAAGGTTTTAAGACACTAACATGAGAATTGAGTGTTTTATAAGCAGCTAAAAATATGAATTTGTTATATTTGTATAAATTATTATGTAAAAGCATGCTTCATAGTGTTTATGCAGTGTCATCTTAAATGAAATATATGAATGTTTATAATGGTAAATAAGAATTATTTGCTTAATATAATGATCAGGGTTTTTTGAAACTAATTTTATGTTATACTACTATTAATTGACTATAGATTACATTCTATATTCATTTCACATACATTGCATAAAACCATTATTATTATCAGAATCTTCTAGTCCATTGTTTAATGTAAGATGTTGATACTTTCCCAAGTTGTAGGAATGTGAATTTCCGTCTCGGCATGCATCAAGTGATCTGCTGTACTACCATCTGAAAAATTGTAGTCGGTTAAATATGTATAATAGTTGTAGGATAAAATGTCACTAATACATTCCATAATTAAAACGAAAATCTTTATATTACAACTAGTACCGGAATACACTGAGCAATTCAGAAATGGAAATAGTCAAAGAAAAACTAACACACAAACTTCATTCTTATTACAACATTTGTGAAAGCAGTTTGCAGTTGAAACTTAAATACTAATACACATGTAAAACTGCAAATAGATATGAAATATAAATATATAACAGATGATAAGATATAATAGTTTTGATAAGACAAAAAAGATCGTACATATCTACTATAATGTTTTGTTGGATTTGAATGTAAAATAAGTGTTTATAAAGAATACACTTGTACAATAACTTAAACTTGCTGTTTTTTTAATAGACTGTGACATAATCGTACCTCAAAAATAATACTGATTTGAACATAAAAATATCGAATCATTATTGAATAAAAGTACCGTAAAGCATATGATAAAACTAGACGATTTAAATTACAATACTTTGGATTATGGTTTAATGAAAACCTAATTATGAAAAAAACGCAGAAATAATAAAAAAAGATTTTTAAAACTGAGGCATATTTTAAGAATGAAAATTAAAAGCTCAATTTGATTACCAATACTATATTCATATTTTTCACAAATTTCAATTGATACACTACTATTAATTTACTATCAATTACATTTTATATTCATTACAAGTACATTGCATAAAATCATTATTATTATCAGAATCTTCAAGTCCATGTTCAATGTGGGATGTTGAAACTTACCCAAATTCCGAAAATGTTAATAAATGTCTCAGCATGCCTTGTGTGATCTACTATTATACTGCCATCTAAAAAAAAAAAAGTCATTTAAATATGTATAATGGTTGGAGAAATTATAATAATGATGATTGATGAGCAAAAAAAGATAAGATAATAAAAATCTACCAGAGTGTTGTGTTGAATTTTAATGAAAAAAAAATATATAAAAAAAATATACTTGTACAATAACTTAAACTTGCTGATTTTTAATATGAAAAAAATATAAATTTGTAATATTTGTATTAATTTTTATGTAAAACCATGCTTCCTACTGTTTATGAAGTATCAGCTTCAATGAAATATATGAATATTAATAATGAATAAATAAGAATCATTTTTACAATCTAGTATTAAAGGTTTTAAGACACTAACATGAGAATTGAGTGTTTTATAAGCAGCAAAAAATATGAATTTGTAATATTTGTATAAATAATAATGAAAGAGCATGCTTCATAGTGTATATGCAGTGTCAGCCTCAATGAAATATATGAATGTTAATAATGGTAAATAAGAAGCATTTTTACAATCTAGTAGTAAAGGTTTTAAGACACTAACATGAGAATTGAATGTTTTATAAGCAGCTAAAAATATGAATTTGTAATATTTGTATAAATTATTATGTAAAAGCATGCTTCATAGTGTTTATGCAGTGTCATCTTAAATGATATATATGAATGTTAATTATGGTAATTAAGTATCATTTTTACAATCTAGTAGTAAAGGTTTTAAGACACTAACATGAGAATTGAGTGTTTTATAAGCAGCTAAAAATATGAATTTGTTATATTTGTATAAATTATTATGTAAAAGCATGCTTCATAGTGTTTATGCAGTGTCATCTTAAATGAAATATATGAATGTTTATAATGGTAAATAAGAATTATTTGCTTAATATAATGATCAGGGTTTTTTGAAACTAATTTTATGTTATACTACTATTAATTGACTATAGATTACATTCTATATTCATTTCACATACATTGCATAAAACCATTATTATTATCAGAATCTTCTAGTCCATTGTTTAATGTAAGATGTTGATACTTTCCCAAGTTGTAGGAATGTGAATTTCCGTCTCGGCATGCATCAAGTGATCTGCTGTACTACCATCTGAAAAATTGTAGTCGGTTAAATATGTATAATAGTTGTAGGATAAAATGTCACTAATACATTCCATAATTAAAACGAAAATCTTTATATTACAACTAGTACCGGAATACACTGAGCAATTCAGAAATGGAAATAGTCAAAGAAAAACTAACACACAAACTTCATTCTTATTACAACATTTGTGAAAGCAGTTTGCAGTTGAAACTTAAATACTAATACACATGTAAAACTGCAAATAGATATGAAATATAAATATATAACAGATGATAAGATATAATAGTTTTGATAAGACAAAAAAGATCGTACATATCTACTATAATGTTTTGTTGGATTTGAATGTAAAATAAGTGTTTATAAAGAATACACTTGTACAATAACTTAAACTTGCTGTTTTTTTAATAGACTGTGACATAATCGTACCTCAAAAATAATACTGATTTGAACATAAAAATATCGAATCATTATTGAATAAAAGTACCGTAAAGCATATGATAAAACTAGACGATTTAAATTACAATACTTTGGATTATGGTTTAATGAAAACCTAATTATGAAAAAACGCAGAAATAATAAAAAAAGATTTTTAAAACTGAGGCATATTTTAAGAATGAAAATTAAAAGCTCATTTTGATTACCAATACTATATTCATATTTTTCACAAATTTCAATTGATACACTACTATTAATTTACTATCAATTACATTTTATATTCATTACAAGTACATTGCATAAAATCATTATTATTATCAGAATCTTCAAGTCCATGTTCAATGTGGGATGTTGAAACTTTCCCAAATTCCGAAAATGTTAATAAATGTCTCAGCATGCCTTGTGTGATCTACTATTATACTGCCATCTAAAAAAAAAAAAGTCATTTAAATATGTATAATGGTTGGAGAAATTATAATAATGATGATTGATGAGCAAAAAAAGATAAGATAATAAAAATCTACCAGAGTGTTGTGTTGAATTTTAATGAAAAAAAAATATATAAAAAAAATATACTTGTACAATAACTTAAACTTGCTGATTTTTAATATGAAAAAAATATAAATTTGTAATATTTGTATTAATTTTTATGTAAAACCATGCTTCCTACTGTTTATGAAGTATCAGCTTCAATGAAATATATGAATATTAATAATGAATAAATAAGAATCATTTTTACAATCTAGTATTAAAGGTTTTAAGACACTAACATGAGAATTGAGTGTTTTATAAGCAGCAAAAAATATGAATTTGTAATATTTGTATAAATAATAATGAAAGAGCATGCTTCATAGTGTATATGCAGTGTCAGCCTCAATGAAATATATGAATGTTAATAATGGTAAATAAGAAGCATTTTTACAATCTAGTAGTAAAGGTTTTAAGACACTAACATGAGAATTGAATGTTTTATAAGCAGCTAAAAATATGAATTTGTAATATTTGTATAAATTATTATGTAAAAGCATGCTTCATAGTGTTTATGCAGTGTCATCTTAAATGATATATATGAATGTTAATTATGGTAATTAAGTATCATTTTTACAATCTAGTAGTAAAGGTTTTAAGACACTAACATGAGAATTGAGTGTTTTATAAGCAGCTAAAAATATGAATTTGTTATATTTGTATAAATTATTATGTAAAAGCATGCTTCATAGTGTTTATGCAGTGTCATCTTAAATGAAATATATGAATGTTTATAATGGTAAATAAGAATTATTTGCTTAATATAATGATCAGGGTTTTTTGAAACTAATTTTATGTTATACTACTATTAATTGACTATAGATTACATTCTATATTCATTTCACATACATTGCATAAAACCATTATTATTATCAGAATCTTCTAGTCCATTGTTTAATGTAAGATGTTGATACTTTCCCAAGTTGTAGGAATGTGAATTTCCGTCTCGGCATGCATCAAGTGATCTGCTGTACTACCATCTGAAAAATTGTAGTCGGTTAAATATGTATAATAGTTGTAGGATAAAATGTCACTAATACATTCCATAATTAAAACGAAAATCTTTATATTACAACTAGTACCGGAATACACTGAGCAATTCAGAAATGGAAATAGTCAAAGAAAAACTAACACACAAACTTCATTCTTATTACAACATTTGTGAAAGCAGTTTGCAGTTGAAACTTAAATACTA